>NC_056727.1:998442051-998547051 GCF_019279795.1 Protopterus annectens | reverse complement strand
ACCACCGACTGGTGTCAGAACTGTGGCCTTAAGCTCAATGCCAAAAAATGTGTCTTCATACCCTTTGGGAAAACCTGGTTCCCATGAATTACCACATCGATGGTAGTCCACTGAACACAGAAGGCGTTATAAGACATCTGGGAACACAAGTTGACAGCAACCTCTCTTTTGCCCGCCACATTGCCACTGTGGTCAGAAAGTCCTGTGTGTCAGATCTCATTACTAAGGGTTTTGCATCCAGGAAGAAAGAGGTCATTGTCTCCCTCTACTCTTCCATCATTAGACCAGTCATTGAGTACAATGCCCCATTTGGCATGAACCTCACTAAACACCTGCAACAACTGGAGAGGCTGCAAAAGTACCCCACAAAGAGGATTCTAGGCCTTAAACATTTGCCCTGTATGGACAGACTCGAAAAAACTCCAATTATTCTGTCTCATATCACCTACTTAGAGGCGATCTCCGCTTGATTTACAAAGCCATGTCTGATCAAACTCTGTTAGAATTGCTACATCTAAAGAAATCCCAATCCCTCCGCACCACACCACACTCTCCAGAGACCTTAACCTCATTACCACAGTCAACAGAACATGCTGGAGGGGCAGGTTCATAACCCAGAGACTGCCCGTGGTATGGAATAAACTTCCCATACATGTCAAGTAGAGCACCTCACTGGCCCTCTTCAAGAGAAATCTTGATGAGTGGATGGGAAATAGAAAGTTCACCCCTGGGATCACTCCATTGGCTTTACTCGACAGAGGCACTAGGAACTAAGGTCAGGTAGCATGATGCCAGGGTAATCCTATGGGCTAGGCTTGTAAAGGCTCCAGAGACAGTAGCCTAGTACACACGTGTGAACGTATAAGTGGATTTACCTCATTCTACACCCATCCCTCCTATATTGACATTTTTCTAGGATGTGATTAATGCTGCCTGTAATAATCCTCTCAACCTTTAGTCCCCTAAAAGGCAGGTAGAGTTTATAAAGTACCTCAAGCTAACAGATTCTTGTTTTCTTATCTTCGATCAGACCCTGCTGCAATTTCCACCTCTTCTCCAGCTGGAAATATACTGTTGGTCAATACTAACCCTTCACTTATGGAAAAAGAAGGTAAGGTATTGGATCAGACTGGTAAGACAGTTTTCTGTGGCTTTGTTCAGGAGCCTTGTTCTCAGTGACAGGGAGAGCAAATTCCTTGACTGCTTTGGTAAGAAGACAGCTTTGGTAAGAAGACAACTCTCAGCTGCCCTGGTCATTAGGGCTGTTAACTGCATGTGTGATATGCTGAAATTTCAGGAATATCTCCTAAACTTGTTGAGACAAAAGAGAGGGAAGAGAGGGAAAAGCTCTTGCCACTCCTGTAGTGCCTTTTTTGGGCTAAGTTTAAAGGACAAAAACCACCACCGTAACCGTTACAAGCATGCAAAATCTGAAGGTAATGCTACTCAATGTTAGAAGTCTAAACCTCAGAATGCACTCTCTCGAGGCACTCCTAAAAATGGAGAATATCGATATCTGTGCAGTAACTGAGACCTGGTTCAAGGCTCCAGAGAGCACCCCTGCAATACCAGGCTACAACTCTTAACACGCTTTTCGGCCACGAAACCAGGATCGAAACACTAAAGTTGGAGGAGTGTCCATATTCACCAAGGATATTCACACCACCAGGTTAGTTGCCTAATACAATGCGTCTGAAATTCTCCAGGTGTAACTAACACTAGGTAAGACTGCAACCAAATTCTAGCTTGTTACAGCTCCCCCACCATGCCCTAAGATTCTCGCTATACCTTTCTAAACATACTGGAAAATATTAAGATACAACCAAACACCCTAATACTGGGTGATTTCAACTACCCTGCCATTAAGTGGGAGAACTACTCGTGTATCAACACCTTTGCCCAACAGTTCTTGGAATTCATAAATTCCATTGCCCTGGATCAGCTAATCCATAGTCCCACCAGGGGCTCCAATATCCTAGACCTGGTCATTACCAGCATGGGAACTCGATGCTCCACACCTATGGTCACCCCCTCGTTGGTCAGGTCAGACCATAAGCTGATTACCCTTAACATCCACATCCCACCCCCACCCCCCAGTAAGGAATCCTCCATAAAAAAACTTCTCCAAAGCCAACTTCATGCTACTGAAGTCAGAAGTTACAAACTTCATGACACCCATGCAGACGGGAACTGAAAGGTTGACTGCTGAGTCCTACACTAAGGCACTGTACGAGCACATCCACTCAATAGAACCAAGATGCTCTCCTCCAAAAAAAGAAAGCGAATCTGGTGATCCTCTGCCATAAACAAACTTTACAACAAAAGGAAGAAACTGTTGCAGAAAAGAGGAAAATCCCAGGATGCAAAAAACTCGCTTAGCAGCCTCAGTAAGAAGCGGAGATCCCTCATAAAATCCTCCAAAGCTAGTTACAAAAATAAAATTGCCAAAGATTCCAAAGACAACCACAAGGCATTCTATATCTATGTCAAGAATCTAAATGGCAATGCTCAGATCTGCTCTGAGCTACAACAGAATGGTATTAAATATACTGATCCCAGGGATATTGCCAATATCCTGGCAGATCGATTCAGTGACAACTTCACCCCCTAAATGGCCCATCTCCATACCGGAAGTTTGCCAAATTCTGGAAATGGCCACACAGGTAAAAAACGCACTCTCCAAAGCTAAGAATACAGCATCCATGGGACCAGATGACATCCTGGGGCTGTGTACTGCACGAACTACAAAATGAACTGGCACCTCACCCAAGTGTCATGTTTAATCATACCCTCACCTCAGGCTTTGTGCCCACTGAGTAATGCACAGCTGCAGTTATCCCACTACACAAGGGGTGAACGCCAATACCACGGTATCTTGAGATGCCAGTAAACCCTTTGTAAAAGCCGTAATTCACTGTAGTAGTAACTACAAGAATCTCACTGATATAAACCACAGTTGACCGTTCCAAAATAATAAAAGCCAATGATTTAATGTAATATAAAATCCAACAAGTTAAGCACTTTCACCCGCTGCATTACGGGCTTCATCAGAACAATACTACAAAAAACTGTTACCATTTAAGTAGATTTTTTGGTGCCAGTAATGTTACAATTTAAAGTAACACATACCCTTTTAAAAAAACAAAATCCATCCTATTAAATCTGTGCAATACATGTACGCTATCTGTAATCTAAATAAACATAATTAATTAATACAAATCAATTTTATAAAAAGTATATAATATAATACAGTATATTAAAAAATCACCCTAATGCAGAAAATTCTAGATTAGTGGCCTCAATTACTTGTATGTAACTAAATTTAAATACTAAATGTAAGCTAACAGGCAATATTCAAAAAAGGCTTAATAGTGATGTAATTGTTAAGCCATGGCAATGTGGAAGCATCAGTGTATAATTGCCACCAAATTTCCTTGTAAGATAACATACCTTTGTAATCTCCCCCTCTAGGATCTATTTGAATGGTGTCCAGTATAGCAAATTTAAAATTGTGTCTATCTCCATACTTCTTCACATGCCTATACAAGGCATTTTTTTCATCCTTCGTCCTTATACTGTACACATGTGCACAGATACGCTTATTAAACTTCCTCTCTGCATTTCCTATATAAAATCCTGAACACACAGTACACTTGGCTAGGTATATTATCAATTTGGAATTGCAATTACCCTGTTGAAATCTGATGTTAGACCTATTCACATTGTCCAAAGTAATTCCTCCTTCCTCATAAATAGCATAACACTATGACATTGCCAACATATTAGGGTCCCAACCCCTACTTGTTAACAAAATGGGACATAATATTAAGAACTATCTTGAAAGAGGTCAAATAACTAAGGCCCCATCTAACAGATGCACTAAAAAATGTGGAAGTTGCAAACAGAGTTATGCTATTTATGAGGAAGGAGGAATTACTTTGGACAATTACTTTTTACTTTTTACAAAGGTATGTTATCTTACAAGGAAATTTGGTGGCAATTATACACTGATGCTTCCACATTGCCAGAGCTTAACGATTACATCACTATTAAGCCTTTTTTGAATATTGCCTGTTAGCTTACATTTAGTATTTAAATTTAGTTACATACAAGTAATTGAGGCCACTAATCTAGAATTTACTGTATTAGGGTAATTTTTTAATATATTGTATTATATAATTTTTATAAAATTGATTTGTATTAATTAATGATGTTTATTTAGATTACAGATGGTGTATGATATGTATTGCACAGATTTAATAGGATGGATTTTTTTTTAAAAGGGTATGTGTTACTTTAAAATGTAACATTATTGGCGCCAAAAAATCTATTTAAATGGTAACAATTTTTTTGTAGTATTGTTCTGATGAAGCCTGTAATGCAGCGGGTGAAAGCGCTTAACTTGTTGGATTTTATATTATACTAAATCATTGTTTTTTATTATTTTGGAACGGTCAACTGTGGTTTATGTCAGTGGAGATTCTTGTAGTTACTACTACAGTGAATTACGGCTTTTACAAAGGGTTTACTGACGTCTCAACATACCGTGGTATTGGCATTCTTCACCACATATTGTCAGTTCAGTAGTTTTGTTTGAACGCTAACTGCAGTTTCCTTTTGCACTACACAAGGGGGGATCCACCTTGGATCCTGGGAACTACGGCCCCATCAGTCTTACGAGCCTGATCTGCAAGGCCATGGAACGTATTATCAAGGAACTTATAAACAGACACTGGCAACCTTAAAACACTGGACTCCACCCAGTTTGGGTTCGTGAAGGGCCGATCTTGTCTCCTGAACCTGATTGACTTCTTTGAATCAGTCTCTAGAGCCGCGGACGAGAGTAAGGCCATCCACACAGCCTATCTGGACCTCGTCAAGGCCTTTGACACCATCCCCCACTCTGGAATTATAGATAAACTGACTAAGCTGGGCATTAATCCCTACATCACTCGGGTTGCCAACTGGCTTACTGACAGAACCCACACTGTAAAAGTAGCTGACTCCAAATCCAGCTCCAGACAAGTGGAGTACCTCAGGGTTCAGTCCTGGGACCTCTCTTGTTTGGCATCTGAAGTACAGGCCAACACTAGGGGACTCTGGCTAACAAAGTTCGCAGATGACTGCAAACTGGGAGCCATTATTGAATCCCCAAATGATGTAGATACTCTTCATATGGGCCTTACGGAAACAGATGCTTGGTGCCAGAGCCATGGGCTCAAGCTCAATGCCAAGAAATGTATAGTTATCCCCTTTGGGAAAAAACATGTACCCGTGAATTACCACGTAGGTGGCAGTACACTAAACACCGAAAGTGTAATAAGAGACTTAGGGACACAGGTGGGCAGTGGTCTCAACTTCAATAACCACATCGCCACAACAGTCAGGAAATCCTTCTGTGTGGCACACCTCATCACTAAGGGCTTTTCATCCAGAAAAAAGGAGGTCATTGTCCCAGTCCCACTGTACTCATCCCTCATTAGACCCATTATAGAATACAATGCCCCATTTGGTATTTACCTCTCGAGACAGCAGCAACTGGAAAAGTCGCAGAAATACCTCACTAAAAGAATCACAGGCCTAAAGCGGATTCCCTATGCTGACTGCCTTAAAAAGCTCCAGTTATACTCTGTCGCATATCGTCTACTCAGAAGCGATCTCTGCTTAACATACAAGGCCATGTCAAACCCAGAGCTGTTGGACATGCTACACTTAAAGAAATCCCAATCCCTCAGAACCACACGCTCCAGGGATCTAAACCTTGTCATCACGATAAACAAAACATGCTGGAGGGGTAGGTTCCTCACCCAGAGACTCCCCAGACTCTGGAATAGACTGCCCATACATGTCAAGCAGAGCGCCTCTTTGGCCCTCTTCAAAAGGAACCTCGATGATTAGATGGGAGAAAGGAAATTCATCCCGGGGATCACGTCAGTCGCCCTGCTAGACAGTGGTCTAGGGAAGTAAATAGTGTGGGAAGAAATAACCCGGGAATTGTTATGGCTAGGCTTGTATAGGCCCTAGGGCTGATAGCCTAGTACCAACCAACCTATAAGGGTCTGAAGAGGGTGTTGCTTGACCTATCCAACCTCATTTCTCCATGAAATGCAGCTGTGATGCAGTCCGTGTATCATGCTGGGTAGCTGTAACAGTGTCCATGGTTAAGGAACATAGCTGGCTGTGGAAAACAAACCCCTATGTGATCTGTTAAAAGCAGATATCCTTAGTGTCTATCTGGATAAGGAATTTGTTTGGGCTTTCTTGCAGAGAGAGAGAAAGAGACTGGAAGACAAGGGCAAACAAAAAAAACATGTCAGTTAAGGATCTTTCTCATTCCCTTCCAGCAAAAATGTAATAAGAAGCTGGGTGTTTAAGGCAAAGTCAAGATAGAAAAGGGTAAGGGGGCTGCTACATGAAAATGACATATGGACCACAAGATGAAGCCTGGAGGCCTTCACGAAATGACACCCAGAGAAAACAGCTATGACTCAGCAGACCTCATCCCTCACCCAGCCCAATCCCACCCCATACCTTCCTTGCAGCCTGTTCTTCCCCTTTGTATAAAGGTAGGAGGCAGACTTCCCCAATTCATCTGAGAGGCCATTATGCAAAACAGATGGAGCCTACTGATACTAAGGCTTGGGGTATGGAATGCATTTTCAAAAAAGTCAAATTCACATGCTTTCCACTGGTCCGCTACATTAAGTACATCTCATCCCCTCTGCTAAAGCACTTATAATAATAAGGAGTCCTAAAGAGGCTACCAGAGCAAGGGTACATGATTTTATTCCTAACCTTTTTGTGGTTCCAAGAAAAAAAGGGGCTTGAATGACACCTTTGGACCTAAGAAGAATTAAACAAGTTTCTGAAAGTTTCATAATTCAGCATGCAAGTGTTCAAGAGGTGTCTAGCTGTACTCGTACTGCAAATGTATGTGGTCACCTTGGACCTTTGTGATGCTTGTCTGCAAATCCCATAGCCAGGGTAGATGATTTCTTGGGCTCAAAGCAGAGGGTTTCTACTGCTAGTGCAATTCCTTGCCCTTTGGTTTGTCAGCCATACCCAGGATCTTTCCATAGCACCTGGCTCCAGTAATTGTATTTTGTAGTACAAAGGGCATTCACATTTACCTATACCTGGATGATTGCGTCATCCAAGCACTATCCTTTGAGGCATAGAACTCAGCTGCCCAGATTTTTGTAGAATGTCCACTTTTTTGACTCAATTTTTTGGTGTATTCCTCATAAAATTTGTTGTTTTCTGGCAAATCACTGGAATGCTCTGAGGATTGAAGTCAATAAATGACATACATTTGAGTTTCCGACTTCAAATCCTTCAGAAAGTGTATGCTAACACAAACCCTGTTACTCTAGCAACTTTCCAACTTTCTAAGTCTTAAGCGCAGTATTTGAAATCTATCCCAATTTTTGGGCCTTCACCCCCCCCCCCCCCACACACACACACACACAAATTTTGTCAGGCTTTGTCCAGATTTCTTGCGCTAAGGGGTTGATATCGGATCCAAAAGACTCTATAATTTTCTCAGATTTCAGGACAAGTACTTTTTCTGGGGTATACTGCAGGACAAAGAGCAACAAACAGCTTTTTCTCCCTCTGAACAAGTTTCTGTTTCTATTCCAGTACTTCAAGACAATCTCCAAATAGAACTAGGTCTCAGCAAGAAGGGTCCTCAGTGTTTTGGGCTATATGACTTCTTGCGTTGTAGTAGATTCCTGGCCATATTGTACCTGAGGAAATACTGATGCCCAAAAAACAGGTACTGCCAGCATGCCTAGTGTCTGCACTTTCCCATTCTTGTTCCCTTTTATGTGAGGTACTGCAGGATCCAGGGTATTTGGGAATGGACCTTCAGGTTGAGACACATCAACATAAAGGTGACAGTTGTAGTGATTCTAATCAAGACATTTAAACCCTGATGTTCATCGTGTTACACTGCTGCAGTCATTACACTTGGGTTATCCTGCCGTCAGGCGGTCCCGCAGTCGGCTCGAATTCCAAAGTCTTGGTCCAGCGTTGGTTGCTGTCGCTTCTTCCCTGACGTCAGTGCGCCAGGGGTATACAAGATGCATCCGACGCCATTTTCTTCAGTCTTTCTTGCCGCGCGGTGCCCGAAGCAGAAGCAGTTAGCAAGTGCCGGTCGGCCGACTCCTGAGATTTTCAAAGTCGAATTTCAGATCCGAAGTCTTCAATAAAGCTAAGTACCTTGTTGGGGAAACTTTTTTCTTGCCTCAGACCGATGTCAGAAAAAGTTAATAATTGTATTTCTTGTGGGAAGCAAATACCTCATAAGGACTTCCACTCTTACTGTATTCCATGCCTAGGCTCTGATCACGACGTCACTAGTTGTCGGTTTTGTGCTAGATTTAACAAACACACTATAAAAAGACGTTTTGATTTTGCTTTGCACTACTTTGGCCGAAGGTTCAATTATACGATGCAGACAGATCAGCCGACGACCTCAATACTGAAAAAATACAAAGACAAGGATAGAGAGGCATCTGAGGTCCAAAACCGACGACGAAACCTCTTCTAGGCAAGTCGCCGGTTCGCTGGTTCTCAGTGAGGCGCCTTCGCAGCCCCTGACATCCACTACCTCAGAGCCACAGGCCACTTCTGACTCCCACGTGGAGACATCTAGGCCTCTGGAAACTCAAGGTATTGGGCCTAAGGAAACTAATCCCTCATATGGGTCCGGAGCTGCTGAGCAGGCATCTGCTTCTGAGGGTGTTTTCAGACCTTCACAACTTACCATTAAAACAACAGCTAGTGCCCTCGCAACAGATTATATTCCTGGTTGCCAGCTTAAATACAATGGCCCAGAAGGCTTACTTCACACCGTAAAAGCAAGTTCAACTAACTCAATATTTTCAATTGCTGGCAAGAAAGTCCCATCTCCCTGCAAGAAAAATTCTGCAGGCCCTGGGATTTGTGGCATCTTGCATAGTACTAATACCATATGCCAGACTGCATATGAGGAAATTACAATGGTACCTGAAAAGTGTATGGACTCAACACTCTCACAGTTTAGAAGCAGTAATACCAATGATTCCCTGCCCTACAACAGGAGTTTCGATGGTGGGCACAGGCATGTCACCTAAAGAAGGGTCAGCCTTTTACCCAACCCACAGCCAGGCAAGCTCTAACAGATGCTTCGGATTACGCCTGGGGAGCACACATGGCATGAAAATGCATTCAGGCCAAGTGGACCACAGACCAGATGCATCTTCACATCAATCAAAAAGATGTTGGCTGTTCAAAATGCCCTAACAGCTTTCAAGGACCTTCTACATCCAGGACAATTACTACTAAAGACAGACAACACCACAGTAATGTGGTACATAAACAAGCAAGGGGGCACTCATTCTTATCCCCTATGCAGGCAAGCCATGATCTTGTGGAACACAGCTCTAATGTATCAAGTTCACCTGCAAGCACAATTCCTGCCAGGAAAGAAAACTACTCTGGCAAATGACCTAAGCAGAAATATCATGGACCCTCACGAATGGAAATTGAATCCACAAATCTTCAGCATGGTAACGCAAAAGTGAGGATGCCCAGACATTGCATCCCCACTGAATTGCCAACTACAAAAATTCTGCACAAGGACTTATCACAAACAAGCATGGAAAGTGGATGCTCTTCTGTTCAGCTGGAAAAACCTAAAAGTTTGTCTTCCCACCACTGCCTCTCCTTTCAAAGGTACTCCTGAAAGCCAGACAAGAAAAAACAGAGATGATCCTGATTGCTCCAGACTGGCCACACCAGCACTGGTACCCTATCTTAAGGAACTTGGCTCAAGGCCCACCATGGATTTTGCCTCAAATTCCACACCTTCTGACTCAACAAAACAATCAGATCCTGCACGGTCAGCTCAAAACCCTAAACCTGGCTGCATGGCAGATACATTAGTCAAACAGACAACACCTCTCTCTAAAGCTGTTATGGATGTCATTTTGGAGGCCAGGAGGCCTAGCACCAGGAAAGCTTACTCAGAAAAATGGAAGAGATTCTGCGCCTGGTACCAGGCTCAAAGCCTTGACCCTCTTGTTCCAAACATTCCTCAGATTTTACAGTACTTAACTGAGATGCTGGACAGAGGCCTATCCTTCTCATCAATTAAGATCCACGCCTCTGCCATTTCAGCAGATTACAACACTGATCCTCCTTTATTCTCTCATCCCTTGCTAAAGCAGTACCTCAGAGGGGCTAAAAACATAAGGCCGCCCCGGAGAGCACCAACACCAACTTGGGACCTCAATTTCATTTTGGAAAAACTGACCCTACCACCTTTTGAGCCAGCCAATACAGCCGATCTAAAATTTTTATCATGGAAAACAGCTCTGCTCCTGGCAGTAACTTCAGCACGAAGAGTCTCAGAGCTACAGGCATTAATGGCAGTGGAACCTTTTATAATTTTTCATCAGGACAGGGTATCTTTAAGGGCAAACCCTACCTTTATGCCAAAGGTGGTATCTAGTGAGACTTTTAACCAAACCATCCATTTTCCAACTTTTTATCCAAACCCCCAGAATAAAGGGGAGAAACTTCTGCATTCTTTGGACATACATAGGCAGCTACACTTCTACTTGGACAAAACAAAGGCTTTCAGTAAAACTGAGCAACTGTTTGTAGCATATGCTGCAGGATCACAGGGCAAGGCGATCTCAAAGCAGACTATATCCAAATGGATAGGATACTGTATTTGGTATTGCTACACACAGCATGGAAAATCAGTCCCAAATGACATTAGGCCACATTCCACCGGGGCAACAGCCACTTCAACAGTCTTTCTCAGAGGAGTACCTACCAAGGAAATTTTGGAGGCTGCAACTTGGAGTTCAGTGCACACCTTTACCAAGCATTATCACCTACTTCTTTACTCTAAATCCAGAGCAGGATTTGCCACTGCAGTTCTGCAGGGCCTCATAGCCAATCCTAACTCTTTATAGACCAGCCACCCAACCTTAGCTTTGGGATTCTACCCAAATGTAATGACTGCAGCATTGTAACACGATGAACATAGTACAGTTTTGTACCTACCATAAATGTAGATGTTAGAGTGTTCACACTGCTGCAGTCCAGGTTACCCTCTCTCCATCCCCTCTGAACTAGCCAGACTTATTTATACCTGTCTATCCTATACAACCTTTGGGGGGTGTATTTGCTGGTAACTGAAGGCATTGTTTTTATTGTATATTTTTGATTAGCAATATGTATTGCCTACCTATTTGGGGGCACCTGACATCTGGGGCAAGAAAAACTGAAGAAAATGGCGTTGGATGCATCCTATATACCCCTGGCGCACTGACGTCAGGGAAGAAGCAACAGCAACTGACGCCGGACCAAGACTTTGGAATTCGGGCCGACTGCGGGACCGCCTGACTGCAGGAATAACCCAAGTGTAATGACTGCAGCAGTGTGAACACTCGACCATCTACATTTATGGTAGGTACAAAACTGTACTTTTGGCAACGGGGGACCTTGCACATCCAAATAGGGTTTTAGCTTCCAGGTGATATTGATGTATTTCAATCGGTATAAGGTGTGCTAGTTATTTTTTTGACATTATGCACGTTTCAGCTATTTCTACATGTCCTGACTTCGTGGATGGCCAGGATTGTGATCCAGCATTGGCCTTGTCAGGTAGTTCAGAAAAGTAGTGCTGTACTTTCTCCTTTGAAAAGCCCCTCTTCTAAGGGGTTAGAACTTCGTGTCTGACTCTCCACTACTTAAATCTGCTAGCTTAATAATGTTGAAGTTCTTTTCATGGAATAAACTTTTCTAGCAATCATCACTTCTGATTATCAATTTTAGGGCTTCAGGTTTGTATCTGTAGGAAACCACATCTGGCCTTTTACAAGGATATGGTGCCTACAAGGTTAACATAAATTTTCTTCATTTGTTTTGCTGAACCAGGCCCTGAGTCTTCTGATTTTATATACTGAGGCAATAAACCAAAGGAGAGGTGACCCTTTACATCCAGGCTGTTTACCATCATCTTATTTGCTGAGGCAGACCAAGTTATTTCCATTGTTACTTGAAGAGTATGCTTGCTGTTGACGGTAGATTTCCAAGTGGATTGCCATCTATGACATATTTTACCATTGTGGCAACTGCCTAATGGCAAATGCATTTAGAGCTTACTCTACTAGACGAGTAGCTGCTTCCATTGCTTGCTTTAAAAAAAAAAAAAAAAAAAAGTCTCCATTGCAGGCGTACTTCTAGACTATAGCCATGTGTTCATTGGTGCTTCCCTTCACCAAGCCTATTGCATTAATTTCAACCTGGGGAGTTTGGCCACATTTGAAAAGTCACTGCTCTAGGGACTAGGGCACATACGCTGAATATGTGTAGCCCTTCATCGCCCTCACCTGTGGTGGCTGCTACTTCAAATTCAGCCCAAGTAATAACCTATTAGAGGAGATCCTTATTGTTAGACATTAAACTGTGTTAGTTCATCTGTTAGACATTACTGATTTAGCTCATCTGTGAGGAGACTGTCCTTTCTTTCATCTGTGGATGAGTAGCTTTTCTTCAATATGAAGCCGTTGGACTTCCCTATTAATCAGATATGTTTATTATCATTTAAAATGTCTGTGGCAGCTGGGGAGGTGCATTTTATGGGCTAGTGTGGTGTAGTGAGAGCACCAGACTCCCAAATAATGGTATGGGAGTTTGAGACCTGCAGGCCCAAACTATTCTTTTGAATTCTTGTGTGGTGCTGCCATCAGTTAGTATACAGTATCTACTGCTCCAAGGGGGGAGATTCACAAAGTGTCTTGCTTTCTGCAATAGCCCTTTGCAGGCTAAATGGCACTCATGTTTTTTCTTTCTTTAGATGACTTTCTTATCTTTGCAGAGTCTTTTTCAAAGTATCAGAAGTCTTCTCTTACGTGGGCAAGAAATCTCCTTTTTGACCTACATTTCCAGATCAGCACTCTCAAATCCTTGTTCATTCCTTCCCATGGTATTGTTTCTCTAGGATGCCTTCTTGATTTGTCCATGTAGAAGGCATTTCTTACTCTGGAAGCAGTAGACTTGTTTTTGAAACTGT
The DNA here is from genome assembly GCF_019279795.1 of Protopterus annectens. Taxonomy (NCBI): domain Eukaryota; kingdom Metazoa; phylum Chordata; order Ceratodontiformes; family Protopteridae; genus Protopterus; species Protopterus annectens. The sequence continues at coordinate 998,533,976 of NC_056727.1, read as the reverse complement.
TTCCTGAGTTTCTCCAATTAGTCTTAGAGTACAGCCAGAGAGGATAATAGAGTTCATGGCTTTTAAGATTTTCATGATTACTCTTGCATGTTTGCACATGAAAAAAATTCAATGTGTTTTAAAGACTGTTTGAACCCAACATGTCCACTGACTGGGTTTTGTGAAAAGAGAGCTTCTTTGGTGGAGCGAACATATTTCTCTGAATCCAGGTTGCCGCTTTTCTCACATCCCTAGCTCAATCTGTTACAAAAGATGCATAGATGCTTATTTTACTTGGGGAACGGTATCAATGGAGGTAAAGGTGCAAGGCTTTGGAACAAACTAGTTAGAACAAAGCACATAAATGTGAAGGAGATGTTGGCTGTGCTCGATGCTACACAATCTCTTCATCTGTGGCCCCCAGGACATTTACATGTAATTACAGGCAATATCATAGTGATGTGATACATAAACAGGGGGCACAGGGTTGTACTTTCTGTGCAGTCTGGCTATGGTAACTATGGAGGTCATTGTACAGAACTTTTTAACCCTCCAAACTTCCTACAAAGCCATCAGGGCAAAATGAAGTGGTAGACTAGCTGAACAAGACCAGGACCAAACCCTCATGAATGGAAATTTAATTTGGGGGGGTATTCATGGGTTAAGTACCAGACTTAACTCCACTTGTGGACCATTTTAAGCCTAGTCAATAATTTCAGAAATTGATCCAGCTGTGGGGAATACCTCAAATAGATCCCTTTGCCTCCTTTCAAGTCAGGCAACATTAGCAATTTCAATTCCAGGATTCCTTGCAAGCAGGCATGGAAAAACAGACACTTTTTAATTCTCTTGGATATGAATGTTCCCATATGCTTTTTCACCCTTTCCAGTGATATCCAGGGTCATTCTGAAAATTCAGTAGAAGACTCCAGAGGTCATTGTGGCGACTTCTTCATGGCCCAAGCAGTAGTCATTTTCTCTTCTCATGGAATTGACCAAGGGCAGTTACCACAAGCTTCCTCCCAGAATCGATCTACTAACTCAAGAAAGGGGAAGTTTGATACTTCTCCAGTCTGAACCAACTACAGCTGACTGCTTGGATGATTCAATTTTGATACCTTTCAAGTACCTTTTGTTTGAGGGAGTGCAGCAGGTGTTAAAGGAGGCAAGAAAGCCCGCTTGTAACAATTCTTAAGTTGCTAAGTCTACTGTGTGGTGTCACACTAATAACCAGGACCCTTTCAGAGAAATCTGTAGAACTGGTTCTTGAATATTTGGGTTGGTTTACAAAAACTAGCCTGTCTTACTCCTCTGTCAAGGTTCATTTCTTGGCCATTTCAGCATGTCTACCTATGGATCCTCCGTTTTATTCACAGACTTGTCAAGCTGTTCTCAAAAGGGGTTTTGTATTTAAGACCACTTAGGAAACATGTGGCACCATGTTGATATTTTAACTTTGTGCTGGAAGAGTCGACTCTTCCTTTGAGTCAGTTCATCAGGCTGATTTATGGATCATTACTTGGAAGACTTTGTTGCTCATTGCTCTGACATATGCAAGATTATTTGAGTTGCAGTCTTTTATGATGGATGAACCCATTTTGGTTTTACATAAAATTAGGGTTACTCTAAGAACAAATCCCTCATTCATACTAAAGGTTGTAGCAGAGTTTCTTGAATCAAGTGATTGATCTCCCTATATTTTTCCTGAACCTAAAAAACAGAGAAAAGGATTCTTCATACTCTGGACATACACAGGCAACTCTATTTACCTTAATTTGCCAGAATGGCATGTGCTCAAATCCACCTGTGCGACATTCTACAACCTGAACGACAGGAATGCAGAATATAGACATTCCCGATTCACAGATCCCACTCCCTTCTGGACCATGTTAACGCTTGTTCCTAGGTGCAGAGGGTTAGGGAGTTTTGAGGTTCGGTGGTTGTCTGGTATACCGCACTTTGTTTTTTTGACATTTTGCAGAAGTACGTTGAGCATGCGATTACTCGAGTGCATGCCATTCTGGCAAATGAAGGTAAATTGGCAACTCCTATATTATGTTGACTTTAGGAAAGCTAAATGTCCGTTTTATTTCTTGTGAGGGGACAAAGAGCAAGCAACCCATGTTAAAATAAACCATATCTAGATGGTTCTCCCTTACTATTCCTACTGTTGTAAAACGATTCTAGGCAAGATCAAGGTACATTGTACTAGAGCCTTGTCTTCTTCATTGGCTTATCAGACAAGGGTAGATGCTACAAGTGTTCCAAAGTCAGCTACTCGAGCATATGTGCATACTTTTGTAGAGCATTGCAAACTGGGTTTCTTTTCCAGGTCCAGAACACGCTTCACTAGCACCATTCTCCAGCGTCTGCTAGACCCTAATTCTACCTCCTCACAAGCTGAGTAGGCTGTGGTAATATAATCATATAGCTAAGGATATTGTAGCAGGGATTGAAGAACCTAGTACAGTTGCACAAGTGCACTTACCATAACAGTAGATTTTCGATTAAATCACTGCTGCAGTAGATACAACATTCCTCCATCTCTTGTTTGTATATATTTTTCTGTTATACATTTATGTATCCTAACTTTTTCTGTAATTTTTTTTTTTGACAGTAGCCTCCCTGTTTTTTGGTTGACAAGAAGGTCCTGAAAGTTTTTGGAATATAGGCTGCTTTCTACATCAGGAACAAGACCTGAAAACAGCCTTGGGTGAATGTATAGCGGGAGCCAAAGGGTTTGGGAGACCGGCCATCTGTTAAATTCTTGGAAGGATATTAATCCACATAAGGCTACTGCAACAGTGATTTTAATTGAACATTTACTGTTATGGTAAGTGCATATACACAACTGTACTTTGACCCTCCCCTGCTGTAGACCCTCATTTTTTCCCAACGGCAGAATAGAAGGCCCACTTCCCACTGACAAGATTGCCGCACAGTCTGGTTATAGCTGATCTACTTGGAAAGTGTTGGTGCAAAAGGAAGCACACTGACTCCCCATTGGCACTTTCCACACGAGACATCATCCCTCCTCTGGTATCCTCAAGTTATTGGAGATAAAATGATGATGGAGAAGGAGGAAAATGCCCCCCATATGTCAGTACAACTCTGTGGTGGATCTTGCTGGACGCCTTTTGATTGCCCCCATCATCCTGCTTGGATAGTTCTGTTTGCTGACAACATTGCTGTTGTCATTAACAAGGTTTGGAGAGAAGCCAGTGTTTTAGTGGCAATTCCAAGGATACCATGTAAGATCCTTTCAGCCTGTCAAGGACTGTAATTGTTGAGTTCAGACTCTGGTGATTTGAGTTTGCTTTTGCTGCAGCATCAAGACTGCCATGCCAGGGTCTGGTTCATCTCGATATAGAATTCATAGTAGTGATCACTTTAGGGAAGCATATCAGTGCATCCTGTACCTTCTCTATTGGGGCAATTAACTGCCTGTGTTATATACTTCAATTTCAGGGTGAGCTGTCAAATGACATGGCCAAGATGTTAGAGCATTTGCTGGAAGATGACCTCAGAACGACTTCCAAGATGGCTGTACATTGAGTAACAACTTAATTCTGGCTCTCCCAGTGTGAAAACAGAAAATTAGCAGAGAAAGCCAGTGGACTTGGGTTTCTGTGTAAATTCCGGTAACTGATTAGTAAGTGCCACTGCCTGGATGCCATAAAAAAAAAAAAAAAAAAAAAAAAAAAAAAAAGAGAGAGAGGAAAAGAGCTACAAACGTTAATGAAAAAGCACTGACTAGGAGTAGTACTGTAGCTGTTCAGCAAAAAGTGCAAGTTCCAAGCATGACTTCCTGTAACCTTGATGAAAATGTAAAGCACTTGCATACAGACTTTGACTAAAATAAATGAAACACTGATAGAGTATATCAATTCAAACAAAAGGCTTGAAAAACTGGAAGAAGCTTTAAATAGATACTCATAAGATAAAACTGCAAAACTCAGATCAAAATGAAAAAAAGACTGTATGAATGAGACTGCATAAGAAGAGAGATTTAAAAAAAAAATAATAGAATTAGAGGACAAGAATACATAGAGAAAAACTTGAGATTTTCTGCTGTACCTGAGAAGCTGGAAGGAACAGACTGTATTAATTTCATGAAAACACAAATAAGAAATTGGACTTTTATTCCACAACAGGAATTGTTAATTAAAAGTACACATCATGTGTATGCTCCAAACCTGGTTATGAGAAATCAACATAGACCTTTAATAGTAAAAATGCAATCTTACCAGCAGGAGAGGGGTTCATTCTGACAGAACTGTGGCAGAAGGGCAAAAGTACTAAAAGTGGGAGACAGCAGTGTGTTTGTGGAGAAAGATTACTCATTGTACACCTCACTGAAGAGGAATCAATTTATTCTATTGGGAGTGTCAAGAAGCAAGTGTGAGATTCAAACTGTTGCATCCAGCTATCTTCAAAATATTTTTTCCATGAAGGAACAAAAACATTTTTTTGATGAAGTACATGCTAAGGAAGAAATACAAACATTTGTCTAACAAAAATTGAGCAGTGAAACAGGACGAGGCTCTGCTTGTTCTTCTGGTAATAAAAAACACAGAGACTGTATTAGTGAAACCTTTCCCAGTGTTTCAAAGGAAAATGCTTGAGAGAGGGAAGAAAGCACAGGAGTTGACTTAGAAGACTTGAGAGTACACTGGAAATGAAGCAGAGACAGGGTTTTGGAGATGGAGATTAACAGGAATAGAACAAGAAAATATGGAAATATTTGACTTTCTTAGACTTTGTTAAACTTGTAAGGGACTCTAAAGCATATGCCCTACTTCATGTCATTAACATTTGGAGACTAAAATCAGTTACTTGGAAACTGACAAATGTGGACTTGCAAATCAATAATTATTTGTGAAATGGGACAGAACAAGAAAATCTGAAAATACTGGATTTGTTTGTTTAGATTTTGTTTAAACTTGTAGGGGACTCTAATTTTCAGAAAAATTCTCTGGAGTGGGGAAGAGTAGGGCGAGAGTTAGCTGCAAGTAAAACATTTTTTTTTCTAACTGTATTAAGTGGTGCATAATTTCTTCTGCATGTTATAAAATAGTTTTCAGTTATTTTTAAGTGTAATGGGGATACTATTGTAAATAGGTGCTTTTGTTTATTTTGCTTTTCTCTCCTCTCTCTCTCTCTCTCTCTCTCTCTCTCCTTCAGTTTTAAGAAATGTAGGCACTGCAATGTAAAAAAATGCATCTGATTAAAATAGCATGACAAAAAAAATGAGTGTGCTTTTTCTCATTCTTGTATAGGGGAATGACTGGGTTAAGGTCATTAGCTTTATGTAATAAGTTTTAAAAGAAAGCAAGTAAATGAAAAATAATATTGAATATAATAAGGTCTTTTTTCTAGTAAATAGTCCTGCATCTGGCTATCCTGTCACTAGCAGACAATCTGATAGGAAAATGGCTTGAAGAAAATGTTTTCTGAGAGCATTCCAGTGTTTTGCCAGCTGGGAGAGCTATGAATTAGGGCAAAACCAGATAGCACTTAATAGAATCACAGGCTTTACAATGCATCTTAGCATGAATAACCTTTCTGTTTAGCTGGAGTGTGTGTGTGTGGGTGCCTGTCACTTTGGAACTTTTCCTATTAAGGGGTAAAACTTTAATATTTGAAAATGCACAAAGTTTTGTGTGTTAAGTGAGTAGGTTTTTGGGGGTATTGAGTGTGTGCGTCTTAGCATGGATAACCTTTCTTTTAGGTTAACTCATTTTTGAATGTGACTGTTAGTTTGGGACATTTGTTCCTATTAGGAGGGTAAATATTTGCAAATGTATATAATTTTGTGTGTTAGTATTACATTAATAGGTTTTATGGGGGCGTTGGGGGGGGTTGTGTTTTTTTTTGTTTGAAGGGGCTTTCAGTAAAAACAAAGCTCTACAAGACGTGGCATAGGCTCAAATGGAGATGACAAACAATTGTATAAAAGATTAACCTGCCAAACAGTGCATGCTTGTAACACAAAAGGTGGAACTAGACAGTTAAAAAAGCTGTTGTACATAAAAGGTGGGAATAATAATTCCTCAAGAATGTTTCTATAATGTCTTTAAGCATTAATGGTCTCACAGATAAATACAAAAAAGAAAGAGTAGTAAACTATATTAAAATGTAGAGTGCAAATAGCTGTGGCTACAAGAGACACATTTGGAAAGAACTGACTGTGTGTGAATCTGATAAAGAAAGGTTTTCAGGATGGTTATTCAGCGGAATACCTGGTGCAAAGGAAGAGAGGAGTAATTGTATTAATTGCCAGAAGAGCTCCAATAGTAATAGAAGAGGAGAAAAAAGACGATGGCAGATTTGTGGTATTAAGAGGCTATTGGCAAGGGAGAAGAGGGATTACACTAGCATGTATTTGCATTGCATCAAAAACTGCTATAATGTAGCCTAAGAAAATTCTTTAAGAAATAATTAGCTTTCAGCAAGTAATATTACTTATAGATGGGGGACTGGAATTTGATTTGCAATGGTGAAGATGTGTCTGGAGTGCCCAGAAAGGGAAAAGGATGGCAGATTTTTGAAGAAATTTATGAAAATATTTGACATGGAATATGTCAATTCAGTACTAGGAACTCTGAGTGAATTTATGCATTATTCCCCAAGATACAAAAACTGGGCTAGGCAGAATTTACATTTCACGGGAACATGCTCATTTAATGTCTTGATACACACCCAATAACTATTTCAGATCATGCGCCAATAATAACTAAAATAAAAACACATGGTAATGAAATAAAAATGAGACCCACATGCTATCCCACATATCTGTTGAAAAGAGAGTAATTTAAGAAATGGGTAGTGCAAATTATTCAGGAGTTAATAGAGCAGATAGAAACTTCTGAAAATATAACTAGGGAGTGGGAGAAAGAAGTAGAATTTAAAAATAGGGTGGAAATGAAAGGGAGATATGGTTACTAAATAGCAAGAATAGTTTAGAGGGACTGACAAATACTAAAGTATTGCAAAATAGGGGGAATCTCGCAGAACAAGAAAAAGAGCAGCAACTACAGAATGCTAAACAGGAAATAAGGGATTACCTCGATAATATACGTGTTTAGCCAAATTGCTGGTAAGCAACTGTTTTTTGATGACTCTAGAGCACAAAAACTTTTAGCACGATGACTCGGGCAAAAGAAAGTAGAAAGGGCTGTCACTGAGCTTAGTGAGCTTACAGGCAACAAGGAAGATAACGGGGGGATGCTGTAGAAGTATTAGAAATATTTTGGAAATTCTATGAAAGTCTGCATAAAGCAGAGACATATGGAAATCAAGAAAAGGTACAAATGGAAATGTTTATTGAAGAATTAAATATGCCAAGGCTAGAGGGAGAGCAGGCTCAATTTCTAACAGGCTAGAAGGAGATGTGATAAAAATGGTATGCATAACCAGTCTACAGGAAAGTCCCCAGGAATAGACTGTATTCCTGTTGAAGTTTGGAAGCTAGGAGGGAAAAACGATGATAAAAATCTGGAAGGTTTTGTTTAACAGTATTTTAAGAGAAATAGCAATATCCTGGAAGAAGGCAGTAGTGGCTGTATTACCTTTTGAGAGTAAAGATCCATCAGATCAGCTTCATACAGTTGCATTTCAGTACTAAATTATGATTGTAAAGTGGTTGTAATGACTAAAAGAATGGCAAACATGATGCCAAAAGTGATGGATGTGGATAATTGTGGTTTTGTGGAGGCGAGGCAAACATTTGACAACATAAACAGAACACTGATGATCCAGAAAGGAGCAGAATGTAAGAAAATACCACTGTTGCTGTTGTAGGTCTTGATGCAGAGAAAGCATTTGACAGAGTAAAATGGGATTTTATCAGAGCAATGGAAGCATTTGCATTCTCTGATAAAATTTATAAGATCGATTTAGAAAGATATACGAAGGATCGAAGGTGACAGAGTGGGTGGGGTCCTCTCTAATGATCTCTGATCGAGCAGAGGAACCAGGCAGGATTTTCTGTCTTCCCTTTGTTATTTGCATTATGTTTAGAACCATTGGCAAAGAAAATAAGGGGCTCAGAAATTCAAGGATGTAATTGGTATGGTAGTCAAGAAAAGCTGGCTCTATTTGTAGATGACATTATTTTATACCTGACAAAACCTGAAAGGGACATTACAGTGCTGTGGAACATACTGAGACAGTTTCAAACCTTTCTGGGATACAAAATTAAGCTAAAACAAAAACAATAGCGGTATATTATGTACCTACATATGAATTGGTTCAGCAATATCCATATTTATGGGGACATGATAAAATGAAGTATTTAGGAGTATGGATTAAAAATTATAACTGGCAGCTAAGGATATGTGGGAAGAGACTAAACAAAAGATAATACAAAAACTGAGAAAGTGTAAGCTCTGTTTTATGGATATCGATAGTAAGATACAAGCCGTTAAACTGTTTTAGTCCCTTTAGTCTTGTACACTGATCAGGTATATTTTTATCAACCAAAGGAAAAATTGTAGACCATAAAGAGCTGAAGGATTTTATCTGTGAGGGGAAGATAGCAAGAGTCAAATGGGATAAGTGTATTCTTCCAATAGAACAGGACAGATTGGGATTACCCAAGTTGAAGGGGTATTTCAGAGCTGCACAGTTAAGGCTCCTATACATAGCAGAACACTATAATTCAAAGTGGAAAGATGATGATGAAATGGGGGGGGGGGGGGGCTCAAGTAACAAGGAGAGACTGGGATGTTGGATGTAGACATTTAAGCAGAACAATAATCATACAGAATATTGTATTCATAAGGTAGAAGAATGTTTACTAAGAACTAAGCCATCAGATGAATGGAGAAAGAAGATTCTGCCTATAGGGATGACTGTCATTAGGGATACAGACAATAGGCAAAAGAGGGTGGGACTGTATTGGAGAAAATTGGCAAAGGAACCATGGTATTGGGAGCAAATAACTAGACAGGGAAAGGTAATAGAATGGGAAGATGCCAAGAACTTATTTGGACTGCAGGCTAGATATTGTCTTCCATATCAAGGATTGCTGTCAGAGTACAGGCAAAGAGAAAGAAATGGGGGGGGGTGCTAAACGAATAACCAACACTGGCAGATATTTTAGTAGAATCTAGAACAGAAGTCACCATTAAGAAAGGAATAATTAGTAGAGCATATAAAATTTTGCATGATAACTTAGTCAATCAGAAGAGGTTAGAAAGGCTTGGGAATAGAGATTAGAAAAGCAATTCACAAAGAAACAATGGGGAGATGTATGTATGTCTCCCAAATATGCAACAAAATCTAGAAGATTTAGGATCTTTGCTTGGAGGTGTTTTACTTGGGTATGTTTATACCCCAAGCAGACTTCAAAGATTTTTTTTTCTCAGGTAGACAGTAAATGTGATGGGGAAGAAAGAAGTCAGTTGGCAGACACTAAAGATTCCCTGCAGACTGCTATATCGGAGATGCTGGGTGAACAAATTGGAGTAACTAGAGAAATCTTTTTTGAGCCATGATACGGAATTGGATTTGCCTAGACACATAGTAAGGTTTTGCTGAATTTAATTGATAGCTACCAAAAAAGCAATTACTAGAAAATAGAAATTAAAGTCTAATCCAAGTTTGCTAGAAGTAGTGAAGATGAAACAACTGGAAGTGGAATATTTAGAAAAGGGTAGAAGCAAATTACATTGGAAAAATTTGGAAATGTGGGATCAATACATGCAGTGGAAGAACGAGGTTTAAAAGAAGGCAGGGTTTGAATGAGCTATGTAATGGCTGACATTGAACAATGACCGGATATGTTAAAAGTGATGTATAATGTTTGCAGCTACAGTTGTCAGCACAGTTTGGAATGTATGATGTTTGCAACCAAGATTGTGTCGCTATGGTTTATTTTCATTTATATAAATGTAACATGACATATGCTGTACATAATTTAATAAAAATGCTTTTTGCTTTAAAAAAAAAATGAGCTCAGAACAATCTTTGTTTTCGGGCATTGAAGATTTTGTCAATATCCAGCATTATCATGCATCTGGCGTGTGTAACTCATTGGATGGTGTAGTGAGAGCAGTGACTACTGGTGCTGCTTTCCACTGTCACGTATGGTTGAGCTAAATTGATTTTTGCCGAGAATTTCAAGATCTCATTCCTTAACTCACTCCACGACAAAAGTACCTTATTTGGTTAAAAGAATAAGGAGAAGCTGTAGAACATGGAGAAGGAGGGAGAAACACTTAATTGCTGTTTTGTGATGTTTGAGGCTCCATTAGCATCCCTTTTTTAGAATGCAAAAGAATCCACACGAGTTTTACAGTAGATGTAGCAAACGGCAACTGAAAAATTCACAGCCTTTTTGTAGTCACCAGCTCCACAGTAATTTCCAGAATGCATGCCAGTCCAGTGGCAGAAATTCTCAGCAGAACCGGGGATAACATAGCTATTTTTCTGGAAGCAAGGGCCGCAAACTTCATGAGGACTTTGACTGTGCCCACTTTTGAAATTGCCTGCTGTTGCATCTCTCCTTATCTGTCTGCTTGTTTGCCATCATGTAGGACAAGTGAGTTTAGATAATCCTATCCAGGGGCTACACAGTTCTTTCTGCAGCCTGCCCAAGCCACACTTTTCCATTGCCCACATTCTACTCCATTTAAAGTAATGTGGCCAGAAAAGAGACATCTAAGAGTAGATTAAATCTGGATATTACTCCCAAGTTCTTTTTAGTTTCAAAGTAAACCAATAATCTGTTGCCTGTTCTGGACCCCAGCAACCTAGACAAGTACTTGCACAAGGAAAGTTACTGATGGTCACAGTGCAGTCCATCTACTGCTTGTCAGAAGGGAGACTGGTTGGATCTCCAAGACACCAGTCTCCATAAAAGACTAAAGGAGTTGAGGAAGTTCCTTTACTTTTGGGTAGAAGCTAGCCCTTAATAGTTTCAGGTCTTTGTGTTCATTTTCACCTCAGTTCCCAAGGTTTTTATGCATGTCCAATATGCCAATGAACCAGATGTTGCAAGTAGTGAATGTTTCCTTACCTGGGCAGTTGGCTTCTAGGCATGACAACTCTGTTGAAATTAGTGACAACAGAGTCTAGGATGGTGCCATTGCAGACTGTCAGATGTACCTTGGACATTGTGCTCTGCAGGTCAGTCTTCCTGTAGACAGGATTCCTTCCATTGAACTTGTCTTCAGTCTTATAGTTTCAGCAGGTGTGTGTGTGACCCTAAGCTTGGAGGCAACTGTTTTGCTTAGTTCCACATGCAAGATTTCACATATGGGTAGTTCTTCAAAGCACAGTGGTCTTAAATGTACATACTACTTAATTCATCCAATCATGTTTTCCAAAGCATGCAAAGCACATTTGGAGTGGTGGACACCACAACTTTTACTTTGGGCAGTCAGTTTCACCCTCTCCGGTGATGTAGAAGCTGTTAGTACGGATATGTTGGTTTGTCTTGGGGTTGGGGGCATTTAGGGATAGTCTGTCCAAGGTGCATAACCACAATCAGAGGCCAGTTTTCACATTAATGCTCTGGAGATGAGAATATTCCTCTTCATTCTGTAGTCCCTTTAGGGCTCACTTCCCCAAGGCACACTTGCCATTTACTCTGACAGCATGAGAAAGGTGGTATGGTACCTTCTCCTTACCTGGTTTACTGTCAAAATATTAATTACACTTCACTGTTTAGTCACATCGTCGACCCATTTACATGAAATCACTACTGCCGAACTATCCAACTGCCAAAACAACCACGAATAACATTTTCAACTGCTTCACACCTAAAAACAATTGCTAACATGGGTAAAAAAAGGGCAGAATTTTACTGTCCAGAATAGTGGTGTTCGTCGCAGCATTCGGCGTTCAGACTTTGCGTAAGTTGATTAGATGCACCGTTAACAATTTGATAGTAAACCTCCGTACCTTCTATGTTAAGAAGTTGAGGGTATGGGGACATGGGATGCGTTAACCAGACACCTTCTGCTTGACACCCATATTACATAGGAAGCCATTTCTGTTGCAGACTTGCTTATGTGTTTAACACCTTTATTAAGTTATCACTTAAGGGCTAGACAAACATACATTTATATAAAACAAAACAAGCCATGCTAACATGTTCTCAGTTAGACATTATACATTACATGCATGCTTCTATACAATTATCATCAATCCAATATTATGTAAATTGCTCATTTCCTGCCTTCCCTTAATCATCACTCCTCCTTCAAAACACTATTCTACATGTGTTGTTCCCACATTTGCCATTTTTCTAGGTAGTTTGTTCTTACCCTTTTCTAAAGATCCCACTTTCAGTTCTTTTATCTCTATTGCAATATTCACTACTTTAAATACAGTTGGTTTAGACTTTGATTACAGTTTTCTAGTAAGTGCTTTTTTGGCAGCCATCAGAATTAAACTTAACAGGGCCTTTCTATGTCTAGGCGTTTTCAGATCATGTGTCCCAGCAAAAAAAAAAAAATAATAATTTCCTTAGTTACACCCATTTGCTCACCCAATATTTCTGACAGACTACTCTGTAGGGGAATTTTTAAAATCTTCCAGCTCATTATCCTCCCATAACATATATGTTCCCAGTTACCTCTATCTTCCCCATCCAGCATTTTCCATCTACAAGCGGGACTTCATTGGAGTCTGCATGGGGTATAAAAATACATATGTAAACACTTTCAAGCAAAAATCCTAAATCTTCTGGAGTTTGTTGCATATTTGGGAGACCTATATATGTCCTTACATTGTATCCTTGTGAATTTACTTAACCATTCTCTCTCCAGTCTGTTCTAACCTCCTTAGATTGATTCCTACAGTTATTATGCAATATTTTTATATGCCATACTAATTATCTCTTATTTTTAACAGCAACTTCTGTTCTAGATTCAAGTAAAACTTCTACCAGAGCAGTTCTTTCACTTAGGATTCCCTTATCCCCTGTCCCAGATTTCTCCAGTAAATTTCAGCCCCCTGTAATTGCAGTCATCCCACTGAGCAGAATATCCTTTCTCTATTCTTTTGTTGGCTTAGTTCTTAGAGTTTCTGCTGTGTTATGAATATAATATTCTGTACTGCTGTTATTCTGTTTAAGGATTTGATTCCAAAATCCATTCTCTCCTAACCCCCTCCCCCTGCTTCATCTTCATCTTTTTTCCACCTTGAATTATAGCTTTTGTTATGTATATGAGCCATAACTATGTAGCTCTAAAATATCCCTTCAAGTCAGGTAATCCTAAACCACCTTGTTCTATTGAAAGGATCAGGTTATCCCACTTGATTGACCCTGCCCTCTTCCTCACCAGATAAAATCCTTTAACTGTATTATTGTCCACAGCTTCTCATCTGGTCAATTAAAAAAAATAAACTGACCTGAATATAAAATGTAAGGGACTAAAATATTTTCACTGCTTGTATCTTGCTATCTACATCCATACACTAGAGTTCCCTTTTTCAATGTTTTTTTATCTTTTGTTTAGTCTCTCCCTACATATCCTTAGCCACCATTACAGAATACTTTTCAACCCATACTTCTGAATACTTCATTGATCATGTTGCCATAAATAATGAGTATTGCTGAACCAATTCGGGTCTGGGTACATAGTTCACAGTTATAGCATTTGTGTTATCTGCATTAATTTTATATCATGAAAAAAAATTAACCTGTCTCAGAATCTTCCACAACACGGATATGTTCTTTTTTGGTTTTATCAGGTACAAAATAGTCTTCTTTGCCAGTGGCTCTAAATACAGTTTAAATATGAAAGAGGAAAGAGGGCAACCTTGCCTGGTTCCTTTAAGACACAGTTTATCAGAGAATAACCCTTCCACTTTAATTTTTGCCTCCGATCTCTCATATATCCTCCTGAATAACCTTATTGTGTCAGGGGATGTAAATGCTTCCATTGTCCTACTTATAAAATCCGAGCTTACTCTGTCATATGCTTTCTTTGCATCAAGATCCACTAACAGTGGTATTTTCTTACATTCTGCTTCCCTCTGGATTATCATTGTTCTATTAATGTGGTCAAATGTTTGCCTCTCCTTCACACAACCACTGATCCATATCTATCAATTGTGGCAATACTTTTGCCATTCTTTTAACTATTATAGATATAAACACTTTATAATTATGGTTTAAAATTGAAATAGGCCTATATGAAACTTGGTTTGATGGGTCTTTACTGTCTTTAGGTATTCTAGCCATCACAGCTTTTTTCCAGGCTGTTCTTTTCCCCATCCTTTTAAAATACTGTTAAAACCTTCAAGATCTTCCCTCTTAGCTTCCAAACTTCTACCAGAATGACGTCTATTCCTGAAGACTTCCCTGCAGATTGATATGTACGTCAACGATTTCATCTTATTTCCTCCTCCAACTGTTAATTGCTGAGCCTCATCTACCTCTAACCTTGGCATACTTAAGGTCTTCCATAAATATTTCTACTTTTTCTTGGTTTCCACATTCCTCTGCTTTGTTCAGATTTTCATAAACTTTTTGAAATCTCTGTAATACCTTTACAGGATCTCTGTTTTTCTTGTTATAGACTAAAAGTTTAGCAACAACCCCTTCTGCTTTGTTTTGCCTATGTCATTGTGCTACATTTTTGTGCTCTGGAGTTGTCAAACAGTTGCTTAACAGCAATTTTTCTAAGCTCATGCATATTATCCAGACACTCCCTTATTTTGTCTTTGGCACTCTTGCAGTTGCACATCATCTTGTTTTCATGAAATTCTTATTCTGCAAAACGTCAGCCTTTGTCAGCCCCTGTAAATACTTGTTACTTCATAACCATAACTTTTTCTTTTATTTCTGCCCTATTTTTAAACTCAGCTTTCATTTTGTCCCACTCGCTAGCTATAACTTCTGAAGAAATCTGTCTTCCCTAATAGTTCTTGAATAATTTCAACTACCTATTACTTAAATTCCTCTCTTTTTAACAGGTACTTGGGGAAGTGTCAGTGCGTCATTTTTACTTTATTACCTTGTGTTTTTATATTGGTGGTGGTTGGTGCACAATGTGAAATACTTATTGGATGTGTGTCAAAGCTTTCAATTAAATGCACATGTTGTTGTGAAATATAATCTGTCTAGTCTAGCCCAGTTATAGTACCTTGGGAATAATATGTAAATTGTTTTCATAAATTTCTTCAGAAATCTACCTTATTTTTCTTATTTTCCATTCTAGGCCCCCTAGTTACATCTTCAGTGTTGCAAATCAAGTTCCAGTCCCCACCTATAAGTAATATTCCCTGCTGAAAGCTGATTTTCTCCCCCAAATTTCTTAAGCTCCATTATATCAGTTTTATGTGGGATTTAAATGCATGCCAGTGTAATCCTCCATCTTTGCCAGTAGTTCCTTGCTACCACAAATCTACTTTTACTGTCATCTTTTCACTCATAACCTATCAGTGTTGGAGTTTCTCTAACAATTAGTATAAGTACTCCCCTTTTACTTCATCCTTGATGTTCTGCTGCATACCCATCTTGAAATCCTTTATCAAATTCACATGCTCACTTCTCAAATAAGTCTCATATAGCATTGCAATTTGCACTCTGCATTTCTTAATGTAATTCAGTACTCTTATCTTTTTGTTTATATCTGTGAGGCTATTCACACTCCAAAATAATATGTTTAGTATATCCTTAAGTTAAGAAGTTAGTATTTCCACTTGTGTAACAGCTTTTTTAAATGTCTATTTCCAGCTTTTGTGTTGCATGTACCCAGTAATATTTGGCCGGTTGATCTCTTGTGCAGTTGTTTCTTGTCTCCGTTTGATTCTGGGTCACATTTTACAAGACTTTTTATTTTAATGAACACCCTCGAGCAAAAAAACAAAAAAAAAAACCAAACACCCTTGACGTATTAATTTAAAACACAGAAAACATGTACATCTTCAAATAATGAAGTTTAACCCTTTTAATAGGAAAAATTGTCCCAAATCAACAGCTGCACGCACATGCATAAGTTAACCTAACATAAAATTATTCATGCTAAGATGCATGTTATACCCCGTGTGCTCCTTACACTAATTGCTGTTTGTTCTTGTCTTGTTTTCATTCCCCTCTCAGATGTGAAAAACATCTTATATACTTTCAGAAAGCATTTGCCTTTAGCTTTAAAAAGTGTTCTGGCTTTTATTGCTTCACCCTATTGTCAACTTGTTTCCATGGAAATACTAGTACCAAATGTACAGCTCTGCAAACCTCTCAACATACACTGAATATGTATTTGCCAAAGGAAAACTTTTCATTACATTCAGTATCCTCTTGTTTGCTTATTCAAAAAGTTATTAGATTAATCTAAAGGCCTTAATCCAGACAGTCACCTAAACAAAAGTAAAAGAACATATCGACTGTAGATATATTATAATCTGTACTTTTTACACCCCATCAACTCAGGATTACAGCATATTAAAACTTACTTTTGTCCAGCCTTTTTACTCTTTTTTGCATTTCTTAAAACTAAAAAAGAAAAAGGCACTTGTTTACTTTAGTCACTTTATCGCATATAACTGAAAGTGCTTTGCTATACAACATTCAATTTATATCATGAAATGTCCCATATAAATACTAAGAAAAAAGTTTTTATTTACAGTTATTTTTCTTTTTTTCCCCCTTCCCTTCCCTTCAGCGTCCTTCCAAACATTTAAAACATGAAGTGGGGCATATGCATTCATCCCTCACAAGTTTAACAAAGTCAACAAAAGTCCAATCTTTTTGATCTTTCTTGTAAAGTCATATTTCACAAATGTGATTGATGCTTTAGAATGTCACATTTAATCACCAGTTTAAATGATGCTGGTCTTCTGGTTCATCTCCTCCCAATCCCAGACTCCGGTTCGGATCTAATGTACTCTTGATTCTTCTAGTCATCTCTTGTGCTTTTTTCTGTCTCTCAAGCATTTTCCTTTAGAACATTGGAAAAGGTTTCACTGGCAAAATCTCTTTATAAGCTTTATTACTAGAAGAATGAAGAGCAGAGTCCTTTGTGTTTGTTGACTTGCTTTCTGTTGTATAAACTTGTATTTCCTCCTCAGTCTCTTCTGCATCAAAATGGCTTTGATCCTCCAGGAAAAATATTCTGAAGACCGCTGGGTACAGCAGCTTGATTCTCACACCTGCCTTTTGACATTCCATGATTGGGATAAATTTCTCTTTTGCCTGGTGTACAGTGAATAATCATTTTCCATAAATACTCTGTCTGCAGTTTTTAATGCTTCATTTTGTCACTGTTTTTTCAGTATCAGTTCTTTCTGCTGGTCTGATTGCACCTTTACTAATACAGGTCTTGGCTGCTTTACCTTGGCCAGGTTTGGAGCGTACAGATATGATGTGCCCTTTCAATTAACAAATCCTACTGTGGAAAACAAGTCCAGTTGCTTATTTGTTTTTTTCATAAAAATAAGTCTGTTCCTCCATTTCCTGTGGTACAGCAGAAAATCTCAGGTGTTCCCTGCTTGCTTTGTCCTCTAACTCAACTATTTTTGAGACAGCTGGTGAGCAGTCTCACACTAAGCCAGCCTTTTCTTTATTTTGACTTCTGATTTTTGCAGTTTTATCAGTATATCTGAATCTGTTTAAAACTGCTTTTATTTGTACAGACTTGTGTTATTTATGTTGATATATATATATATATATATATATATATATATATATATATATATATTCAGTGTTTTCTTTATTTTAATCAGCTCTAAGCGCATTTGATTTATTTTTTTTCCTCGAGATTATTGGAAGTGATCTATGTCTTGCACTAAAGTTGTAGCTTGAAGTTCTAGGATTCTTCCCAATCAATGTTTTCTCTTCACCTTTTCCAGTCAAGCTCTGTTTCTTTGCTGGCATCCAAGCAGTGTACTTACTAGGCGGTAACTGATTTTACTAAAACATGCAGAGTTTCTGGCCCTTATCTCTCTCTCTCCACACTGGAAGAGCTGAAATCAAGCCTTTTATCACTGTGCAACCATCTTGGAAGTCCGGCTCGCTTATGTTGAAGCCACAGAAGTCATTTGCAGAGAATACCTTTTTTTCATTGAGAACCCTTGCTATGACCAGTTTGCACCCCGACTAGTGTTAAATGCAGCAACTTCTAATTCCCCCCACTCTTTTGGGACTGTGACCCAGACGTGCGCTCCTTCTGAAATGTACTCATAGAAGTGATGCATAAAGTCGATAATTCTTCTCACAGCCCCATTCTGGCTTCAGCAAGTGTGGTTCCTTCTGTGTTGGCCTTGTCTACTGGGGAATTCTCTATGGCAGACCCCCCCCCCCCATTCTGGCAGGCCTTACCGTGGACCTTCGCTCCCTTTATGTAACCGCTTTGATTACTCCATTTTAATAGCCAGGGATGCTTCATACTCTCCTAGTTTTCATTCATAATCATACTTTTTGTCCAGCGGCTTAGTAAAAGAAAACTTATAAAAGTAAATGGTCATTTTTCACCATTTGTGGTATACTTAAGGGATTAGATCCTGTCTCCATGCTTATGCCAGCCATTTTATATTACCTTTCTAAGATTTCATTCATGCTCCTTAGCCATTCATCTGTCAAGGTCCATCTTGCTGCCATTTCTAAATTTCATGAGGGACTTCACAATTCTCTTTCTTCTAAATCAGGTCTCAGTTAAAGGAGCTTGAAAAGCTAATATTTCAGCTTTGTAAACCAACCTTTTAATGCTCATTTGAAATACTGGAATGTAAAGCTATTTTTCTTCTGAGAATATCTTCTGCAAAAAGACTTTCAGAATTGCAGACATAGTGTGCTAAATCCGCCTTATTTATCTTTTAAGGTTAAGGGTGCCTTATAAGCAAACTCATTTTATCCAGCATAGCTACAGTCTGCATTCTTTCTAAGTTGCAGCAGAGAGAGAATATATTATGCAGTATGCATATTCTCTGCATTATATGGATATACACAGA
This sequence comes from Protopterus annectens, assembly GCF_019279795.1. Lineage (NCBI taxonomy): Eukaryota > Metazoa > Chordata > Ceratodontiformes > Protopteridae > Protopterus > Protopterus annectens. The sequence continues at coordinate 998,515,088 of NC_056727.1, read as the reverse complement.
CAGCCGAGATTTTATGTGGACAGAACAAATCCCAGTAGAGAAAAGTTTCAGTATCTGTGTCTTATATTTTTCAAATAAACTGCCTTCTAAACTGTCCAAAGTCACTTTATCCAAGTGGCTTTTTGACTCAATTAAGTTTTGTTACATGAAATGCAACAGAGATTTACCTGTTATGCTAATAGCATATTCTATTTAGAGCACTGTTTTGCTACTTTACAAGCTTTTTTTCAAAAACCCATCCGTGGATAATATGTTCACCTGTGGTAGGGACATCTGTCTCAACTTTTGCAAGAGACTAATCAGTATGCAATTTCTAGGTCTGATTCTTGGAGTTAGTCATTAGAGGTGTGCTTTCACAATGCCAGCCAGCCAGGAAGCATGGTCCTGGGAGTCTGTCCTAATGGTTTGTAGACAGTACATCTGGTCATGTCAGATACATACTTATTGTGATAGATTTGCAAGACTATGGTCTATCTTCTTCACAGTGTCCACCCCCTCACACCTTAGAAGACATTTGCTTTTTTATGATGTGTGTTTGCAAGTGTTCATTTTTAATGCTTTGCTGTTAAGCAGAGCATAGGAAAACTGGAAAGGCCTTGCAGAGCAAAGAGTATTACAGGTAAAGGCTAGCAGTTAGAGCCTGAGAAACTCACACATGCTGAGTTGCCCAAGTCTTTCATCTTTAGCTCTGATTGGTTGAAGAATGATCATACAGATTTGTCATTGTGCCAAGTGCTTAAACTTTAATTTATGTCTATAATAGTCCAAACTTTTAAATGGGCTGGCCATAAGATGTATTTATTACATGCAAATTAAACATAAGGCCACTGAGTCTTGTGACCATTCTGTCCTTGCTGGTACACTCCTTTAGGCTGCACCTTGTCTCTCTAGGGGGTTGTGCTGGTCAATACCTTAAATTTGGGGATACCCATCCAGTCATCTAGTTTGCTTAAAGGAAAGTAGTGAGTTGCATTGCTTAACAAGCAAGGAAAGTTTATTCCATGGGCTTGGGAGGTACTGGGCTATATAAACCTGTTCCTCCACCAAAATTAGGTTCTTGGTTCTAGTGTTGGAGATACTGAACTTTGAGAGAAATGTGAGGTCCAGGACAATCTGGCTTCTAATGGCATGGTAAACAAGGCAGAGATCTCCCTTCAAAAGTCTGTGACACTGAATAAATGGATAGAGGTTCTAGCCTGCCTTTGTAACTCTGGACTTTAGAGCTTTGAACTTTTTTAGTTAGGAACTTTTAAGGTCTTTCTAATTGTTATGTTTAGTGAAATACAGCCCAAAGGGGGCATTGTACTCTTACTGGCCTCATTAATGCTGTGAGTATAAGGCAGATTTCTCTTTCGGCATTGTTTCCTATGACAATTAGCTGGCCTGTAGAAGTGCTTCCTGACAACTGTTATCACATGATGGTGAAAATATGGAGCTATCAACCCAAGTACCTAGATCCGTAACTAGATTTTCATTTTGTAGAACTGTGTTGTCTAGGTAGCATGATGAAGGATGGGTTGTCTACCAAAAGTGATGATAGTACACTTGTTACCATTTAGGTTGATCCCATTTTTAGTATACCAAGAGTTTACTAGCTAGGAAGAGCTTGTTCTGGGGGATTTAGGTGTCATAAGGTAACTTAAAAAACAGCCCCCTGTTTGCAGTTGTATGTAAGCTTTGTTAGCCAGAGATCTTGGGGATCTGAGAAGTAAATTCCAAAAGGAAGCTGGTCCAGTACTGAGCACTGTAGGGCACCATTGTTGTCTTTCACACTATGTGATGAGATACTTGAAACTCTCAATGTGGCTGTTCTGTCTTTCAGCCAGTTTATTCATCTTACCACATATTTTTTTTTTTAAATCGTTTAGCTTTTTGTATGATGCAAAGATAATGTGGTCTGGTGTTGAAGGCTTTGGCCTGACTTAGATGCACTTTTGAATATGTTTACTAAATTAAATAGACAGTATCTACCCTTCACAAAGCTAAAATGTCGGGGGCAAGTCTAGCATGATTCTTGATCAGAGTTTGAGGTCAGATATAATATGACCCATGTACCCTTATGGAAGGGCACCAGCACTGCCTTGTGACCATTGCCAGGGACAAAAGCAGTAGCTATACTTAAGATAAACAGATTGAGAAGTGCATCTGCAAGGGCACATTTAAAATTATTAATTAGGTGCTATGGAAGAATTGTTTTTGGTCTTGCTTGGCATCTTCAGTAAATGATCTTTAGAGATCATTTGGGGAGTAAGGCAGTCTGATATTTCATGGATTTAAATAGAAGTCTTAGGAGTGAAATTGACACTAAATTTGTTTGCAAGGATATTGGCAATGTCACTTGGGTCAGAATAAGAGGCCGTGTTATGAATACATTCTGAGCAGCATAGGATATTTTTTTTCTAACCTAGCTAAAGAAGGACATGTAGTTCCAAATGTGCACTTGGAAGCTGGTGGGAAGATAACATTCAGCATGATGCCAGTGACTAGAGGGTTTATCCTCTGGATGTCAGCAATTGTTAAGTGGGTTTAGTATGTGCCAATATGTGTTCATGTTCCATTTTATATTGGTCCAAAAGCACAAAAATAAACCAAGTACAAATGCAGCACTAAAGGAGCTGGAGAAACAGGAATTGAATAATTACACCAAATAGGTGTAACACAAGTAATTTTATTCCATGAAAGACAGATCCACACTATATAACACAATCTTTCATCCCTGCTCAGTCAGGAACTTCTTCAGAGTGAATTAGTTACTAAAATCAACCTCATTTAAATAACAAGCAATCGTAAAACATGCCCCCCTTCCCTTACATAACTAATTAAAACATACTTACAAAGCAAATGTCGCACCTAAATACTAATACAATGGCTAGAATAAATAGGTTATAAAATCTAAAGCATCTTAATTTTTTTTCGATAAAATACTGAATACTTTTATATAAAATACTGTATAATTCATCTTTCTAAAGCTTTTAATTAAAAAAAAAAACAAAAAAAAAACATGCAACTGAAACAATCATTTAACCCTGGCCATTGTAGGGGGTTCATTCCTAGTTCCCATAAGGCTTCTTGCTTTTCTAATATGAATGCCCATGGACCACTCCTTACATCTGGTGTAATTACTTCTAATATTATAAATTTAAACATATGATCAGGATAGTCTATGCCTGGCTAGAGCATTTGTTTCCTTTCTATTCTTTGTCCCTCACATGTTCATAAATTCTACTCTTCAATTTCTGCTCCGTTTTACCTATATACAAACTGGGACATTTTGTGCAAACTGCGCAATACACTACTTTGTGTGGTACAACAGTCATTTTCACTGTTGTATACTACATTTTATATCCGGCAAATCCATAGATAGGTTAAACTTAGAATTTTGGAACATATTACAGATAGTCATTCTGAGACATGCTTTGTTGTTAGTCATAATTTTAACCCAACTTCTTATATAGGCTTGCAGATGGCATTGTTTTAACATTTTTTTTTTTTACTGAGAAAGGCCGACTGGGAACAAAGTCAATTTTCAGCAGAGGCCCGGGGAGAAATGCTCCAGGCACATGTCTTTGTAACATGGGAGGAGACCCACACAAATGCAGGGAGGACATGCAGACTCCGCACAGAAGGCACCCCAGCCAAGATCGAACCAGAGAACCTGTTGCTGTGAGGTGACAATGATACAGCTGCACCATTGTGCCTGTATCTAAATAATGAGCAGATATTATTACATGTAGAAGCAGTTTATTTTTGCAGTAAATGTTTTGTTTCCAAGTGGAATGAATAATGAACTGAATTTGAAATATTCATTGTAATATTTTCAAGTATGTCTTGTTTAAAGTTTTTGTTTCATGATTAGTTTAAGCACATAATTTTTTCACTGGTCAGTGTTTTTCACATTTTCCTTAAATAGGGTGAAAGTTACTGTTTGCGTTTAAAAACATGGAATGTAGGTGTGCCAAAGTGCTAATTTCTTATATGACTAAAAGTTAAGTTTTAATGCTGTCTGCAGACTTCAGTCTGTTTTTTAAAAGTTTTGTGAACATTTATTAGTGAGAAGTGTTTCATTCAGTTTTGTGGTGTTGCATCCGTCAGCAGCAGGAGTCGAATTCTCAGTAATATAATACTAACGCAGTTGGTATCTGTTATTGTGTGAAGCATGCCAAGTATGATTTTTTGTGAAATTTTTTACCTTTTTATGCTCTCCTGTTTGAAATGAGTGAAGTCTTTGTAAAATCAGTAAGTCAAAGCTGCACATAAATTCGTTACTTTTTTGCTTTTCAATCTTTGTGATTTATTTTGGAGTATTTGCTTGCAATTTTCTGCAGACTTCTGTTTGTAACACAGCAGTGTTGAATACATTCATTTTGTTACTTAACAGTTGTTCTAGGGGGAACACAACAAGAAAAGAAAATTGTGAAGAACCCTTTTGAGACCTTGAAGCTTTCCACACAGGTCAGTATTTACATTATAGTTTAATTTGTTTTCATTCTGGATAGTATAACTTGCACTGTCATTTTCTTTACCAGTAATCCAGGAGTGTGTGTGGGTATATCAGTATTTAGCCAAAAACACGGTAGTCACAAACAAACAATTTTAATGAAGCTTTCGGGTCTACACCCTTCATCAGCACATCCTATTCGATATATATCAGGATTTACCCATGGTTGGTGTAGGGGCGGCCGCGGTGGTGCAGCGGTTAGCATTGCTGCCTCACAGCAAGAGGTTCTCCAGTTCGATCCTCGGCTAGGGTACCTTCTGTGCGGAGTCTGCATGTCCTCCCTGTGGTCCGGTTTCCTCCCACATCCCAAAGACATGTTGTAGGTGGATTGGACACTCTAAATTGGCCCTAGGTGTGAGTGCGTGCATGTGTGTGCCTTCTGTGGAAGGTTGGGTGCCGGGCTGGCAACTCGACACTGTAAAACCCTACTGCCAGTCATGAGCGGACGGGTGTTCCGCTGTGGTGACCCCTACCCGGGAAACGCTGAAAGAAGACCCATGGTTGGTGTGGTTTGAAACTGGAGTGATTAAAGTGAACTGTGGTAAATCCTGATACATTCACAAATGAGTGATTTATTGCTTCTATACAATGACATTATTTAAGAAAGAATTTGCTTTCCTTTCTTAAATGTCTTTGTATAAAGGCACATCAGTTGTCTTCTGTGTTCTTCCTTGTTTTCTGATGTACTGTAAATGCATATGGGACTTGTGTTCCCATGCTTGCACAGTTCATCAGTGCAGTGCATTAAAAACAATGGAGAAAAGGTCATATCCTTTAATGTTTTAATGTTTAAAAAGTCAGGATTTTACAAGGGACAGTGGCGAAATGCAAGAAAAATTGGCTATGTTTCTTTAGTTTTGTAGAGCATACCTGATTTTCCTCATATTTTGCTGTCCCCCAGCATATGTAAGTGGAAAGTCTGGTTGTTCAATGGTACTTCAGCAACTGGACTTTTTTGTGTTGGTATATGCTTAATTTACAGTGAACAGCCTAACCAGCATGCTCAGCTTGCTTGTTTTTGAATATCAGTGAGCAGTCATTGTATAAATGTTTTTATAATTAAAACATTACTGATTCTGACACTCAAGATTCCCAGTTTGTCACTTTAACCACAATTGCAGACAACTTTATAGAAGCCTTTCACTGCCAGCTGTTCCATTTTTGTGATATCCTGTTTTACCTGATGAAACTAATCGCTGTCAATTAAGACTCATCACGTCCCAAATCTGTATTGTTTCAATTTGGTGAGAAAGCCCCTGTACTTGGCCATGTGCTTGCATCTGTTTGCAGTTTGGGCAACTTAGCTATATGATGCAAATATCTGTACTTTGTCTCACTCCCGCTGCCATCAGTTGTCTGGTCTTACAGTCCGCTTTGTTGGAGCAGCTTAGAATTGCAAGAGTAAGAGGAGAAAGTTCTTTCAGTGAAAGCAAAACATGATAGAGCACTAGTTACAGTAAATGGAAACTAACCTTTCTGTAAACTGTGTGTTAAGATTAGAGAAGGGCTTTAATTCTGCCAGTGGGTGCACTGTTACAAGTCTCTTAATTTTAAAGCTGGTTTTGTAACTGGCTGTATCCTGTGAGTGAGCAGTTGAGCACGGTCTGCTATTTGATCATTGCCAGCAGTTTTAAATTGAGTTTGTTGTTGCCGCAGCACTTGTGTGGCTGCCTTGTTGCATTCAAGTCTGCATTGCTTCAGAGATAGACTGCACACAATGCTATTGGTACTTTTAACTTAAGTGTACTAAATTCATGGCATTTAGCGCAACAGGTGTAAACAGTTTAATGTGGAGAAAAAAATATTTTAACTAAGGAGATAACACAAAAATATAATTTCTTGCTCAGATTAAAAGATTTTTCTCATGTTTAAATTTATTGCGACTCTGATCTCCAGGCAATTGCTGTCAAGTCTGCCATAATTTAGGAATTTGATACTTGATTAACTGACTGATGTTCTTCGTGTTTCACTGTTAGTCATCACCTGTGGGTTATCCCTGCTGTGGTAGCCCTCAGTCAGCCTGAATACCAGAGTCAATGTTTTTCTGCTTCTGCTGCTGTTGCTTGCTGACTGACGTCAGGTAGTCAGTGCTATAAAGCAAGGCAGCCGATCCCATTACATCAGTCTTTCTTGCTGTGGAGCCCGTAGCAGAAGCAGTTTGCAAGTGTGCCGGTCGGTTACCACCAGAGTTTGAATTACAACTGAAACTGTCTAAATCCAAATACCCTGTTGGGGATCCTTTTTTCTTGCACTAACCGATGTCCGAAAAAGTTAACAATTGTCTCGCCTGTGGAAAGCAAATCCCACACCGAGACTTCCATTCATACTGCGTCACTTGTTTAGGCCCAGACCACGACGTCCCCCATTGCCGGTTCTGTGCCCTCTTTAATGCAAGAACCATTCATTGTAGAGCTCTTATTGTAGCCAGGTATTTTCTTCTTCTATCTCTGCATTCTGAAATGACGTCCATCAGCCAACAATCCGTAGACATTCCGAAAAAACTTGAAGATAATGATAGTGACAGACCACACAAGGCTAAGCCTTCCAACGACTTGACTGCTAAGCATGTAGTCAGTTCTCCGGAATTCAGTGAGGTGCCTTCGCAGCCCCTGATGCCAGATCTGATACCTTCGCAGGCCTCTACTGAGACCCCTTTTGGAGTCTGGTATGCTGCAGAAATCTACTTTGTCTTCCGAGCCTTTGGTTGTCTCTGCCTTGGTTGGGTCATGCTGTAATGGTGCATCTAATAATTTAGCTTTGACATGGTCAGGCAGGTTTTGTTCCTTTAACCAAGCATGCCTCCTAATTACAGAACCCGTTACTGCGGCCCTGTAGGAGGCCTCCAAAGAATCAAAACCACATTGAAAAGTATGTTTTCCCACTTGTTCGGCTGCATGCAATAAATCCTGCATTTCTTTGTTATCTGCACATTCAGAATTTACCAACATTTTCTGTTTAAACAGTGTCATGACATATAGCTGATATTTGAGCATATGAAACTGGCAATTTAAGGCCCTTATAGCCAAGGTAACAGATGTGTAAATCTTTCTTCCCCGTCTGTCTAGTGCCCTAGAGTCTCTGTCAGCGGTGATAGGGTTTTTTGCAGTGGAAGCCTTAACCCCTTTGGGACCCTGAGAAATAGTTTCTGGGTCTGCAGCAGGGTTTTTGAAAAGGAATTTGAGAGTTAGGAACCCTGTAGTATCTGTCTGGCTTAACAGGTGCTGGAGGTAAGTAATCGGGGATGAGACTAGACTTTGAAAACACATCATCCACAATGTCTAACACAGGTGGAATAGCTAGAGGCCTCTGTTGAGGAAGTAGAAGAAAGTCCCTGAGCCTCTTCTTAGAGTCTGAAAAATCTTGGCTCTCCCAGTGGAAATGCTCCCCCATGGTATGCAAGGTTTCCCCAAAGGAATAGTCCTCAGGAGAAGAAGCTGAAGGGATTGACTCTTCAGCATCAGAATCCTCATGGGGAAGAGAATATTCCTGATCAGAGGAGGAATCTGAGGAAATGGAAACCTGATCTGAAGATTCATAGTCTGTCTCTTGCCTAGGCCTCTTATCAGGAGGGGGATGGGGGAACCCCTGATCAAGTTAATTAAGTCTTTGGCCATTTTGAGCATCTCTTTTTTGGGCATGGAGGCCTGTCCATGTGGCTGGTGATCTTGTTTATTTGCCGTTAAAGGTGCTTTAGTCTTTGCCTTTGAAACTGTAGTCGGTTTAATGTATAATTGTTTAGGTCTGAAAACACCCTGAAAAGCCGATGCCTGCTCAGCGGCTCAGGACCCATCTGAGGGAATGGTCTCCGAGGCTCCAATACCTTGAGCTTCCAGCAGCCTGACCGACTCCACGTGGGAGTCTGTAGCAGCCTGCGACTCTAAAGTAATGGGCGTCAGGGGCTGCGAAAGCGCCTCACTGAGAACCGGCAGCTGGCTTAGGAGAAGCTTCATTGTCGGTTTTGGACCTCGGTTGCCTGTCTTTTTCCTTTTCTTTGCGCTTATTGTGAACTCCGGTAGTCGGATGGCTATCCGACAGCATTGTATAATTAAATCTGCGCCCAAAATAGCTTAGTGCAAAATTGTACCGACGCTTAATAGTGCGTTGGTTAAATCTAGCACAAAACCGACAACTAGAAATGTTGTGGTCAGGGCCTAGAGAAGGAATACAGTAAGAGTGAAAGTCCTTATGAGGTATTTGATTTCCACAAGAAATACAATTATTAACTTTTTCTGACATTGGTCTGGAGCAAGAAAAAAGTTTCCCCAAACGGGGTACTTAGCTTTTAATGAAGACTTTGGATCTGAAACTCGAACACAAAAATCTCAGGAGTCGGCCGACTGGCACTTGCGAACTGCTTCTGCATCGGGCACCGCGCGGCAAGAAAGACTAAAGAAAATGGCATTGGCTGCTTCTTTTATACCCCTGATGACCTGATGTCAAGGCAGGGGTGACAGCGGCCGACGCAGGACCCAAGGCTTTGGAATTCAGGCTGATTGAGGCAACCTGCCAGCAGGATTACCCCAAATGTAATGACTGCAACAGTGAAACACGAAGAACATCTACATTTATGGTAAGTGTACACAACTGTACTGTACCGGCTTCTGAGGAGGTTTTTTTGCACTACTGAATCTAGACAGAAGCTGCTTATTTTGCATGGTTGTATGTTGCTCTGACTGTACTGCATAGGATCCTGGGTTCAAGACTTGACAGTGAAATGCATGGTGGTAACGCAACATTTTAACCGAGCATTGGTGGTTCAGTGGTAGAATTATTGCCTTAAAAAAAAAAAAACACACCAAAAACTAGGAGGAAGGCTGTCCCTCTGAAAAGACAATTGGCTTTCTGTAACAAAGGACAAATGGGTCGTAAAGATCATTTTTCAGGGATACAAATTCTCTTTCAACCAACTCCCAGTTCCAAGATGGTACCCAGTCTTGCCTCCAAATCAGTGGGCAGAGGCATTGAAACAAGTCCAAACTCTCATATCTAAAGGGGCAGTAGAACCTGTCCCCTCAGATCAAATAGACAAAGGCTTTTATCCCAGACTATTCCTTGTTCCCAGAAAAGAGGGCATTTGCTGCCCCATGCTGGACCTATCCATTCTGAACACCTCCTTCGTGGTCCCCAAATTCAAAATGCTAACTTTGCAGCAGCTGCTGCCTATGCTGACAAAAAAATGCCTAGTCAGCTACCCTAGATCTAAAAGATGCCTACCTCCACATCCCCATAAGGGGATCCTGCAGGAAATTCCTTTGCTTCAGAGCAGGTTCACAACACTTTCAGTTCTCTGCGCTACTCTTTGGCTTATCTACTGCTCCCATGGTAATCACCAAATGCTTAGCCCTGGCCATAGCCTTTTGCAGACAGAAAAATATACAGATTTGCCCTTATCTGGAAGACTGTCCGATTCAAGCAGAATGCAAAGAAAAGCTACTCAAGGACATCTTTGTCAAAACCCTACTAACCTCCTTAGGGTACACCATCAACGAGAAGAAATCAAAGCAATTACCCTCCAGGAAGATCATTTTCTTTGGAGCACTGCTGGACACAGCATCCCAAATGGCCTTCCTATTCCCAGAAAAGCAGAGCTTCCTGCCTCTCTACTTTACCCAGCTGGCTTCCTGAAGTCACCTCACTGTGAGGAAGTTCCTGCAAGCCTTGGGGTACGTGGCATCTTGCATCCTTCTAATTCCTCTGGCCAGGCTTCATGTGAGAAAACTTCAGTGGTCCCTAAAGAACCTTTGGTGTCAGCACGCTCAACCTCTAGAGACCTCCCTCCCTCTGATCCCCTGTATAAGGGCTGAGTTTCTCTGTTGGGCAGGGGACTGTGCCAAGAACAAGGGTCTTCCCCTCACCCTCCGCCCAGCCAGGCAAACCATTACCACCGACGCCTCAGACATTGCTTGGGGTGCTCACCTACAAGGCATGTGCACCCAAGGTCTTTGGGATGCCCAGCAGCTTCCCTTACACATCAACCAGAAGGAACTGATGGCAGTACAGAAGGCTGTGACATCCTTCAAACCCCATCTCAAGCCAGGGGTTCTCCTTATCAAAACAGATAACACCACGGTAATGTGGTACATCAACAAACAGGGAAGGACCCTGTCTTACCCTCTGTGCAGGCTAGCCATGAAACTCTGGCTGACGGCCTCTTCCATGGGATTACACCTAATAGCCGATTACCTACCAGGGATCAACAACACCCTGGCAGACCACTTAAGCAGTAACTTACTGGACCCCCACGAATGGCAGCTCCACAGAAAAGTCTTTTTTACAAATCACTTAGGAATGGGGGACTCTGGAGGTGGATCTCTCTGCTTCACATCTCAACCGTCCACTGAAAAAATTCTGTACCAGGGAGTATCACCACCTAGCGTGGAAGGTGGATGCCTTTACCTTCCCCTAGAACACCCTCTTTGCGTACGTGTTCACTCCTCTGCCTCTTCTTCCCAAGGTTCTGATCAAAATAAGGGAGGAGAGACCAAGGACCATCCTTATAGCTCCAGATTGGCCCAGACAACATTGCTACCCCTTACTGCACAGCCTGACATTACAGCCTCCCGGGCAGCTTCCCCTGATCTCAGACCTCTTGACTCGGGGGGGGGGGGGGTGCTGCACCCAGACTTGTAGACTCTCAAACCGTCAGCATGGCTAATACTCTAAAGGCAAATGGGTCCTAGACATTATCAGAGAGGCCAGAAGGCCCAGCACCAGAAAATCTTACACAGGAAAATGGAAAAGATTTTGCTCCTGAAGCCAGTCAAGAGGGGGCAATACCTCACAACCTTCCATCCTTCTTATCCTGGACTACCTAGCGGAGCTACTTAATAGTAGCCTCTCCTCTTCTATTAAAATCCACGCCTCAGCCATTTCTGCTCATTTTGATACAGAGCAGCCCCTGTTCTCCCATCCTTTGATTAAACAATTCCTCAGAGAGTCTTTCAATATCAGACCTCCCAGAAGGCCACCCAAGCCAGCCTGGGACCTGAATTATGTTTTTGGAAAACTAACCTTACCACCCTTCGTACCTGCTGCTTCAGCAGAACTAAGATACCTCTCCTGGAAGACTGCTTTTCTCCTAGCTCAGCCAGAAGGGTTTCAGAACTTCAGGCACTGATGGCCATTGAGTCCTTCATCATTTTCCATGCAGACAAAGTCTTCCTGAGGACTAATCCCTCCTTTATGCCCAAGGTGCTATCTAATGTTACTCTCATCCAGGCCATACATCTACCAACTTTCTTTCCTAACCCTCAAAACAACGGGGAAAGAATTTTGCACTGACTAGATGTGCGCAAGACAGCTCAGATAATATGTACTAAATCCTTGAGGAAAACAGACCAACTACTTGTCAGCTTTGCCCCGGGGGCAGAGGGGAAGCCCATTTCCAAGCAAACCATTCCCAAATAGATATCGCACTGTATCCATTTCTGCTACAGATTACATGGGAACCCCCCCCCCCTCCAAGTCTGTTTGAACCCATTCCACTAGGGCAGCCTCCACTTCCACAGCATTCCTCAGAGGAGTTCCCACCAGGGACATCCTGGAAGCTGCCACCTGGACTTCTGTCCATACCTTTACCAAGCATTACCACCTTACCTCTATGTTCTAAGGCTAGGGCAGGGTTTGCCTCTGCAGTTCTGCAGGACATGCTGACTCATGCTTAGGTCGTTTACTATGCCTACCACCCCTCTTCTCAGCTTTGGGAATCCTCCCACTGATGACTGCAACAGTGAAACACTAAGAACGTAGTACAGTTGTGTACACTTACCATAAATGTAGATGTTCGAGTGTATTCACTGTTGCAGTCCTTGTTTCCCCTCTCTCCTTCCCCTTATATCTTCTTTCTTAAGGGAGATGTAAGCTTCTCACGGTGGCTTTTAGCCACCAGGACCATTTTACCATATTTCCTTAGGCTTCTGACTGACTAGGGCAAGAAAAACTGATGTAATGGCATCGGCTGCCTTGCTTTATAGCACTGATTACCCAAAATCAATCAGCAAGCGACAGCAGCCTATGCAGAAAAACATTGACGCTGGTATTCGGGCCGCCCGAGGGCTACCACAGCAGGGATATCCCATAGGTGATGACTGCAACAGTGAATACACTTGAACATCTACATTTATGGTAAGTGTACACAACTGTGCTTTCACGTGTGTGAGTGAGTTAATTGACGGAAGGCAAACTTCATTTTTGAAGCAGTCAAGATTTTTGACTGTGTGGAGTTGTATAGTAACAAATAAATATAAAACATTAAAGAAAAACTATTGTCGAAGTATATCGACATTTGTTTGCCTGGTAAGTGGGGAAATGTAATTAGAAAACAGCTAACAGTTTACGTAAGTGAAGCAAGTCTGCATAAGCAAAGAATAAAGCACAATTTGCTGTTGTAAGTGACTGAGCTAGTAGTGTCACAGTTACAGAAATGGTGCTGCAGGTGGAGAAAGTTTTGGAGCCATTTGCCATTATCTATGTCTGAACCTTCTATGCAAATTAAAGAATACTTAGCGATGCTTGTACTAAAGTGTTGTGAAGTCATCCTGTGTTTTGGGAGTAGTGTGTCCATATTTAAATTGTGCTGTTATAAAATTACTGAGCTTGGGAAATGATGTTAACAAAGGACCTATAGCAGCCTTTTTAAATTCAGTATTTTTGTACCCACTACCAGCTTTCCTCAAAGAAGATCTATAAAAACCCTTTTTGTGAAAAAATACTTCCTTGCTTCTCCCTCTACCACTTGGTTTATTCTGTGCTGCTAGTACATGATTGTTAGACACATTGCAGCAATGGGGTTTTCTTTTTTTGTCTTGAGCCTTTATCAGTCCTATTTTTTTGGTTTCATGGTTGTGTGGTATTCCATTAGCCTCTTGGGCATGGAGACGTGAGATGATGGACATGCACATTTTATTGTAAATTGCTGATGTTCTTCGTATTTCACTGTTGCAGTCATCACATTTTGGATATCTGCTTGCAGTAGCCCTCAGTCGGCCTGATTAACAAAGTCTTGAGTCCTGAGTCTGTTTCTGTCTCTTCCTCCATGACATCAGGTCATCAGGGGTATAAAACATGCAGCAGATGCCATTACATCAGTCTTTCTTGCTGTGCGGTGCCCGAAGCAGAAGCAGTTCGCAAGTGCCGGTCGGCTGACTCCTGAAATTTTCGTTTTCGAGTTTCAGAACTGAAGTCTTCAACTAAAAGCTAAGTACCCCATTGGGGAAACTTTTTCTTCCTCTAAACCGATGTCAGTAAAAGTAAATAATTGCTTTTCTTCTGGAAAACAAATACCTCATAAAGATTTTCATTCGTAATGTATTCGTTACCCAGGCCCTGACCACAACGTACCTCGCTGTTGGTTTTGTGCCTTATTTAAACCACGAACTATCCGTCGTCTGTATATTTTCGCTTCTAAATATTTTGGTGCTCGGTTCAATTATCCTGATATGTCTTCGGTAAGCCATCCGACTACCAACATTCCGAAAAAACGCAAAGATAAAGACAGAGGCAGGCCGCCTAGGTCCAAAGCTGCCGACGACGCTTCTAAGCCAGTCGCCAGTTCGCCAGTACTCAGTGAGACTCTTGCAGCCCCTGATACCCGCTACTTCAGATTCGCAGGCCTCTACTGAGACCCATTTGGAGTCCTGTATGCCGCGAGATGCTTCAACTGTGGAACCTGCGGATGTCTCTACCTTGGATGGGTCCGTAGTCGCTGTGCAGGCACCGGCTTCTGAGGGTGTATTCAGGCCTACTGACTTGCATGTTAAACCGATGCCATCTTCTTCTTCAAGGCCTAAAACTCTAGCCATGCCTGGAAATCTCACGGCCAGACCGCATGGTCGGGCCTCTATGCCTAAAAAACAAATAAGAATGGCTGAAGACCTTATTACTTTAATCAGGGGAAGCCAACCTTCTCCCTCTAGAGACCTAGGGCCGAGTTTGCTTATGATACTTCTGACCAGGATTCTGAAATTTTTGTTTCCCTGGATGACCAGGATTTACCTTTATCTACCCATGAGGATTCTGATGCTGAGGACTGTATTCCCTCTGTTTCCCCTCCAGAGGATTTCTCTTTTGGTGAAAACTTGCATACTCTCAGGGAACATTTTCGTTGGGAAAGTCAGGATTTCTCTGATTCTAAAAAGAGGCTTAGGGATTTCTTACTCCTGGCCTTTAAGCCATACCTCCTGTGCTAGATATGATTGATGATGCCTTTTCGGAATGTAGCTTGGCCCCTGACTCTCTACCTCCTGCTCCCAGAAAACCTGATCGATATTACAGGGTTCCTGACTCTCACAAGTTCTTTTCAAAAATCCTACTGCAGATCTTGAGACCATTTCACAGGGACCCAAGGGCATTAAAGCTACTACTGCCAAAAATCCTACCCCCTCTGATAGAGACACCAGGGAGCTGGATAGATGGGGTAAAAAGGTATACACTTCTGCAACTTTGGCCATTAGGGCCTTAAACTGCCAGTTTCATATGTTGAAATATCAGCAGCATATTATTGGATTGCTTAAACAGAAAATTGTTGATTCCTGATTGTGCTGAAAATAAGGATTTACAGGATTTAATTCATTCTGCTGAACAAGTTGGAAAACATACTTTGCAATTTGGTTTTGATTCACTAGAGGAATCTTGCAAGGCTGCTGTAACTGGGTCTGTACTTAAAAGGCATGCTTGGCTTAAGGAGCAATCCTTGCCAGATAATGTTAAAGCGAAATTACTGGATGCTCCTTTAAATCAGTACCGCCTGGTCTGCAACAAAGCAGAAGAAGTTCTTAAAAAGATGACTGAAAAAGCTAAATCTATGCAAACTGTTAAAGACTTTTTTACAAGTACAACCTCCAAGATTTAATAGGCATTGGCCTTCTAAGAATTGGTCCTTTCCTGCCTCTTCCAGACCTTCTCAGTCCAAACCCAAATCCAGCAGAGCACCCAGGCTTCAGTCCCAGGGTATGCACAGGACTAAGCAGTGGGGGGCCTCCACTTCCAAATCTGGGAGTAATAAAACTCCCCCATGGTAAACTGTCTCAATTACTTCTTTTTAAAATTTCCAAGCACTTCTCAACTGACTGCCCCTTTGGGGGGGAAGATTGCTCTTCATGCAAAGAACTGGGAACTCATTACCCAGGACAAATGGGTTTTAAATATAGTGTCCCAAGGATACAGATTTCACTTCCACATGTTACCAACACCAAGCGGTTGGCCAGATCTACCCCCAAATCAGTGGGCAGAGGCCCAAAAGCAAGTACTCTCTCCCTTAAGCATAGGGGCTATTCAGTTGTTACCAGAAGAGGAAAAAGGGACAAGGTTTCTACTCGACCTTTCCTGGTTCCCAGAAAAAACAATTCATGGCATCCTATCCTGGATCTGTATACTCTAAACACCTTTTTGGTGATTCCAAAATTCAAGATGCTGACTCTTCACCAGTTGCTTCCTATGCTGGGCAAAGATGCCTGGTTGGCAACACTAAATTTAAAGGAAGCATACCTGCACATCCCAATCAGGGAATCTTGCAGAAGATACCTACGCTTCAAAGCAGGCTACACACACACTATCAGTTCTCTGCACTGCCCTTTGGCTTATCTACTGTGGCCAGGGTATTCGCCAAGTGCCTAGCTCCAGTCATTGCATTTTCAGGCAAAGAAATATTCAAATATACCCATACCTGGACGATTGTCTAATTCAGGCAGAAAGCCAGGACATACTTTTGAATCATCTGGCCTTTGTACAAAGGGTGCTAAATCACACCTGGTACCCTGTCAACAAATTATATTCCTGGGAGCAAGCTTGAATACAACTTCCCAGATGGCTTTCCTCATGCCAGAGAAACAAATTAATTTGACAACCTACTTCAAACAAATGGCCACAAAACCCCTGCTATCTGCAAGGCAAATACTACAAGACTTGGGGTTCATGGCCTCCTGCATTCTTCTAATTCCATATGCAAGACTGCATATGAGGAAACTACAATGGTATTTAAAAGCCTATGATACCTTGCCTATGCCTAGAGTTCCTTTGGTGGGCAGAGGCCTGCCACCAAAACAAGGGGCTACCATTCACACTACCCTCTGCCGCCCAAACACTAACAACAGACTCATCAGACTATGCATGGGGGGCTCACCTGGCAGGGAAGTGCATTCAGGGCAAATGGAACCCAAGTCAAATGCACCTGCATATCAATCAAAAAGAAATGTTAGCTGTACAGAATGCTCTGACAGCCTTTAAGGACCACATTCTTCCAGGACAATTGATGATAAAGACGGAAAACACCACTGTTATGTGGTACATAAACAAGCAGGAGGGTACACATTCTTACCCCCTCTGCAGACTTGCCATGGCATTGTGGAGCACAGCCTTGAGCTACCAAGTGCATCTACAAGCTCAATTCCTGCCAGGAAAACTAAATACACTGGCAGACGTATTAAGCAGAAACCTCATGGACCCACACGAGTGGAAACTGAAACCAAGGATCTTCAACATGTTGACAAGCAAATGGGGGAGCCCAGATATAGACCTGTTTGCCTCCCCCCAGAACTAGCAATTGGACATATTTTGCACAGGAACTTCCCACAAACAAGCTTGGAAAGTGGATGCTCTGTCCTTCAGCTGGAGAAAAACTATCAGTTTATGCATTTCCTCCTCTGCCTCTGCTCTCCAAAGTACTACTAAAGATCAAACAAGACAAACCAAGGACAATTTTGATTGCACCAGACTGACCACGCCAACACTGGTACCCTCTCTTGCACAGTATGTCACTGTTGGCCCCATGGCACCTGCCTCAGACTCCTACCCTGTTGTCTCAGGAGAACCAGATTCTGCACCCTTAGCTTCAAACACTGAACCTAGCAGCCTGGCTAATTACCTAATCTCTCCTTTACCATCCCTCAGTAAACCAGTGATGGATATCATTTTAGAGGCAAGGAGGCCTAGTACTAGAAAATCTTATTCTGAAAAATGGAAAAGATTCTGTGCCTGGAACCAATCTCAAGTAATGAGCACAGCAGTGCCCAGTTTACCTCACATTTTACAATACTTAACTGAGACGCTTTACAAGGTCCTGTCTTTTTCCTCCTTCAAAATTCACGCCTCAGCCATTTCAGCTCATTATAACACAGAACCTCCCCTCTTCTCTCATCCACTGCTCAAGCAGTTCCTCAGAGGGGCCAAAAATTTAAGACCACCCAGGAGAGCTCCAACTCCAGCCTGGGACCTTAACTTTGTATTGGAGAAAACTCATCCTTCCTCCTTTTGAGCCAGCTGCTACTGCAGATTTAAAATTCCTTTCTTGGAAAACAGCTTTCCTTTTAGCAATCACTTCAGCAAGAAGGGTATCTGAATTACAGGTCCTTATGGCAGTGGAGCCTTTCATAATCTTTCATGCGGACAGGATGTCCCTCAGGACCAATCCCTCTTTCTTGCCCATGGTAGTATCTAGTGTGGCCCTTAATCAGTCCATTCATTTGTCAACCTTCTTTCCTAATCCACAGAAGAAAGGGGAACAGATACTGCACTTCTTAGATGTGCACACACAACTTAGATTCTGCTTGGACAGGACTAAAACCTCAAAGGAAATCTGAACAACTGCTGGTGGCATTTGCTGCAGGGACAGAGAGGGTACGGCTATTTCAAAGCAAACAATTTCTAAATAGATAGGCCATTGCATTAATTTCTGCTATAAGCTCCATGGAAAACCTATCACACAGGGGATCAGACCCCTCTCAACCAGGGCTGCATCTACCTCTACAGCCTTTCTCAGAGACATCCCTACCAGGGACATCCTAGAAGCTGCTACCTGGAGTTTTGTGCATACTTTCACCAAGCATTACCATTTGCCAATTTTCTCTAAATCCAGAGCTGGCTTTGCCACTGCAGTCTTGCAGGGCCTTATAGCTGGTCCTAATGCTATCTAAATTCCTCCTCCCATCCTTAACTTTGGGTATCTACTGAAATGTGATGACTGCAACAGTGAAACACGCAGAACGTAGTACAGTTGTGTACACTTACCATAAATGCAGATGTTCAAGTGTATTCACTGTTGTGGTCCTGGTTATCCTCCTTCCAGCCCTCTGACTTCTTTTGGCTATACCCCTGCTCTCCTTTACTATGCTTAAAAGCTTTTTGGTGTATTTTCTTTTTTGTTGGAGGTATATCCTTGTATGTTTATAGATTTAATTGCTTCCCATTAGGGGGGCAACTGACATCTGGGGCAAGAAAAACTGATGTAATGGCATCGGCTGCATGTTTTATATACCCCTGACTACCTGACATCATGGAAGAAGAGGCAGCAACTGACGCAGGACCCACGACTTTAATCAGGCCGACTGAGGGCTACTACAAGCAGATAACCCAAATGTGATGACTGCAACAAGTGAATACACTCGAACATCTACATTTATGGTAAGTGTACACAACTGTACTTTCCTGATATACATATGCCCATTTTTTACTTGGACTTTACCTTTGTTTTCAGCATCTGGATATTAAAAGGTATATGGAAACTTATTGCAAGATTAAAAGTGTTTTGTCATAATTTTGAATTTTATTTATTCAGGTTTTTATCATTGTGTACATCCCACTGACATGTTTCCCCTTTCCCCGGACTAATTTATGTAAGAATATATTTTTATTGGACTAATTTATGTAGAAAGCTATTTTTGTTTGCATTTTTAGGTGAAGAATGGTTCATTACTCAATAGGCCAAAAGAGATGTTGCAAAAATTAGCAGCAATATCAGATCTTAATCCCAATGCTGCTCGAAATTCAAGAAATTTTGTGTTCCATACTGTTTCACCTGAGAAAAAACAGCCAGCTGAAGAAAAAAAGCAGGTATGATTTGATGATTACCTCGTTGATTTGTTGACTACCTTTTCCTGCTTTGGCAGAGAACAAAGACAGAACCCAAGTACCTTTGTGAATTGCTTAAATACAAGTTGTAGTTTTTTAGAATTTACGTTTACTATTTCAGATTCCATCATTGACTTTTTGGATGTCCAGATTATTAGGGACAACACTGGCATCTTGTATACTCGATTATATTGAAAGGAATGCTATCTCCCAACTTATTTACATCGTGAAAGCATGCATCCTAAGCATGTCTTTAAAAATATTTTGAAGGGACAAACATTAAGGAATAGGAGGCTCACTACTCATGTTAGTGAACTAGAAGAGGTTAGACATTAACTCATTTACTCCGGAGCAGCTCAGAAAATGCTGCCTGCTTACTTCCACCATAGGAACAACAGTGCAGCCTGAGCTCATTTTCAGAAAATCCATTTGTAATACCATACAGAAAACAAATGTTCATAACTCTTTAACCATAAGAGGTAGACTAAAAATGTAAAAATAAAAGTTGTTCAGCAGATACTGAACTTTCCAACAGTGTAAATGTTGATAGTGCGTATGTAAGTCATTATTAAATATTTGCCAAGGAATGATACTGTGCATATTTTTTACCTTTTTGGTAAGACAAATTACAATATCTTGGTGAATGTACCATGTAGACCCGTACAATTTGTAATTATTTATTTGTATGAATGTCATCTTTACAATGATACCTTAACCATTACTGTGTGATGCTTCGTTATGGAGATATTCACAGAAATATGATTAATATTCTATTTTTCATAATTGGTAGATAAACAAAGCATAATATCTCATCACCTGTAACAGACAGAGACTACATATCAGTGTACAAGTTGTGTGGCTCAATGTCAGCTTCCAAATGATGGATCATTTGTGTCATCACCATGCTCCCTTGCAAATATATGGGCATAATAATGAGAAATATTGCAAATGTATAATTTTCATAATCCTACAAGAATAAACAAACTGTGATATGATATCAATACATGTGTACTGCATACAGACACAGTTCCTTTACCATGTTGTAATTAATACTGTCTTCAAAATGAGGTATTACTTAGCACATTGACATGCTCCCTTGTAAACTTATTTACTAAAATATGAAAACAATTCATAATTTTCATAACCTTAGTCCTAAACAAACTGTGATATCTGTACATGTGCACAGCATACAGACACAGTTCTTTTCTTGTGTTGTATGTACTGGAACCCTCTTCAAAATGAGGTATCACTTGGCACAATTACATGCTCCCTACCAAAGTTATTTACCAAAATATGAAAACAATCATAATTTCCATAAGCTAATTCCTAATCAAATTGTGATATCCGTGCATGTGTACAGCCCACAGGCACAGTTCTTTTACCCTGTTGTAAGGACGAACACTGCTTTCAAGTGAGGTATTACTTGGCATGTTGACATGTTCCCTAGCAGAGGTACAATTACAATTCTTTTACTGTGTTCTAAGTAGTGAAAAAGGTTTCCATGAAATGTAATAAACTTTCACTTACCACACTGCTCCTACTTGGTTATGGTTGTTTTCCATCTTTTTTTCACTAGGTACATGTTACTAGTATGTCATGCATTGCTGCCATCATTCCGTTGTGCAGATCCCTCAAGGACCGTTCAATGCCGTCTTCATTTAGTGAACTCCCTCACTTTTGAACAGGTTCATAGGTTCATACTAGGCTATCTGCCCTAGGGCATTTATAAGCCTAGCCAGAGTGTGTTTGGCTTTCGCCACCCATTTTAAATGAATTTTGCTATGCCCTTTTTTGAAGTTAGTATACTGTGCCTCTGTCTAACAGTGACACAGAAGTGATACCCAGGGTAAACCTACCATCTCCCATCCACTCATCAAGATTCCTCTTGGAGAGTCAATGAGGGACTCTGCCTAACCTGGACTGGGATTTTATTCCAGAGTGAAGGGAGTCTCTGGGTTATGAATCTGTCCCTCCAGCATGTCCTATTTATTTCAGTGCTGAGGTTCAAGTCTCTCGAGCGCGTAGCTCGATGGGATTTGGATTTTCTGAGGTGCAGCATGTCCATTAATTCCGGGTTGGACATGGCTTTATACGTCAGGCACAGATCGCCTCTGAGCAGGCGGTATGCCACTGAGTAGAGCTGGAGTTTCTTTAACCGGGCAGCATATGGCATCTGTTTGAGCCCTTTTATCGTCTTGGTGAGGTACTTTTGGGGTCTTTCCAGTTGCTGCAGGTGTCTGGTAAGGTACATCCCAAAAGGGGCATTGTACTCAATTATGGGCCTGATGAGGGATGAGTAAAGAGACACGATGACCTCCCCTGATCTAGATGTGAATCCCTTCATAATTGGGTGGGCTATATAAAATGTTTTTCTAACCACTTTGGCCACGTGGTTGTCAAATGAGAGATTGCTATCAACTTGGGTCCCCAGGTCCCTAATTACTTCTTCCGTACTTAATGGATTACCACCTATGTGGTAATTTGTGGGCACTTTGTTTTTGCCAAAGGGGATGACTGTGCACTTTTTGGCGTTTAGCTTGAGGCCATGGCTCTGGCACCAGTTGTCTGTTTCTATGAGGCCCTTTTGTAGGATGCTTGTGTCTGCTGGAGAGTCGATTATGGCACCCAGTTTGCAGTCATCTGCGAACTTGGTCAGCCACAGTCCTCCTGTGTTAGCCTGTACCTCCGAGAAATATATACTGAACAAGAGAGGTCCCAGGACTGAGCCTTGTGGGACGCCACTTGTAACTGGTTTGGAGTCTGACATGGCTCCAGCAATTCTAACCATGTGGGTTCTGACCCTTGAGCCAGTTTGCAACCCATCTAGTGACATAGGGGTTTATATTTAAGCTGGTGAGCTTATCTATAATGCCTGAGTGGGGTATTGTATCGAAGGCTTTTGCAAGGTCCAGGTAGGCTGTGTGGACCACCTTCCCCTTGTCAATGGCCTTGGTGACTGTTTCAAAGAAATCAACCAGGTTTAAGAGGCAGGATCTGCCCTTATCAAAGCCGAACTGGGTAGGATCCAGTGTCTGTAGGTCCCCAATATCTTTATTTATGAGGTCCATGATGATCCTTTCCATAGCTTTGCAGACCAAGCTAGTCAAGTTTATGGGGGCGATAGTTTCCAGGATCCGTTGAGGCACCACCTTTGTGGAGAGGGACCACTGTTGCTGTACGCCACTCTTTGGGTACATATCCTGTAGTAAGGCTGAGATTGAACAGTAGTTTTATGTTTGGGTTTAGTTCTTCTTGGAGTTCATGTAGGACGCAGCCCGGGACACCGTCTGGTCCCATTGATGCTGTGTTTTTTGCTTTGGAGAAGGGCGGCTCTTACCTGAGCATCTGAGATGTCAGGGGGGCAAGCAATCTGCTAGGATAGATATTTGCCCTTTTGGTGGGGAAGCGGGGGAGAAGTTTGCGCTGAACCTGTCTGCTAGGATGTTGGCAATGTCTATGGGTTCGGTGTATTTTTTGTCATTTTGGTCTAATTCTGAGCATATCTGGGAATTCCCACCCAGGTTCCTAACATAAAGGTGATCATCTTCTGCAGTGATGCTGATGTGGCTAATTGTAGAGCCGCCAACCCTGAGCATCACTCCACGCATGAAACCATTCTGCAACTGTCTGGCCTTGTGCGCTGCCTGTTGGCTGTTTGCATGTCTCCAGCTCTGGCAAGGGATTATACCAGACCACACAAAATGACAATGTGGCTACCCTGACTGCATGAGTTCAAAAATCTTCTTGATTGCAAACCTCAGCTGTCAAGTGGATGAGTGATGACATCGTTTCCTCCAATGTGCAAGACAAGAATGTCAGGCTCAGGGTAGACGGAACATTTCTCTTCCAACAACCACAGAAGTCCACCCCAATGCATGCCTCCTCTTGCAATCCAGTGCACCTTCACGCTAAATGTGGGGAAGCTCAAGTTGTATTTTTTTTGTTTCTGGAAGCATGTCTGGCAGCCCAGTGAACGTAGGAATGGCCAAACACCCACACTCTCACTTGTCATTCCCCTGCTCCTGAAGCCATTTCAGTGTCCCAAGGTAGAAGTACCTGCACAGGGAAGAAATGCAAGTCTGTTACTGATGATGATTGAGGGATTTATTGCATTACTATGACGTAGTATTATATAATATTTATTACCTTGTTTGCCTGTTTGAATCTTTACTGCTATCCACATAACTGTGTTGCTGGAACAGCACGGCCAGAGCATGACAGTTGCATGTGGCTGCTGCTTTCATGAAATATAATGAAAGCATTGACTGTGGCCACATCCCATAAGAACCAGAATATCATAAAAACCTGGCATTTTAACAGAGGTGTGTACACTTTTTATATCCACTGTAGTGAGCATGTGATACAGGAAATTATTACATGATACGATACTCAGATGCAGTAGTTCACAAAAATATGAAGCATACAACCACAATGGGGACCTTACAGTCTATCATACAAATTATTGGCCTTGAAATGACTACACATAGACAAAAAAAAGCAAATCTGGCTTGTGCATTCATCAGTGTGATAACGACATCTACTTATGTGAATAACAGTGACAGCTGCTGAGAGTTTTACCTGAGAAGTGATAATGACTCAGTGCTATTTTGTAACTGCTGTCATTATTAATGTGCTAACGACCTGCATTTCATTACTGCAAAGATATGCATGCTCAGACACGGGTGATAATTGCTGCAGATAACCTGTTGAGTAGGCATTCATTATATTACTTTGTGTAGCTCTTATGTAACACAGACTCATCATCTGTTAGGGGAAGACCTTAGTAATTCAGTAAAAATAGTATAACACTGACACATTACTAAGCCCTTCCTCCCACCTAAATTCCAGACATGACTTGACAAAGCCATGAAAAATGCACAAAAGATATGGTAGCTCTATGCTGGTAGTAGTCATCAAGTAATAACTGTTGTCTCACTCAGGCAAATACTGAGTATAATCAGAAATGGAATAATACATGCAGAAATGTCAAACTTATATGGTTGCTCCGTCTAATATATGGTTGCTCCATCTAATAATTACTCCAAACAGTAGTAATTAATTTTATCTCGCCTAACAATCCCTCTGGTTACAATAAGACCATGAAGTAAAAAAGGCAGAAAGATTATCAAAAATATCTGGTTGAGCAATGTCAACAATCAGCATTACAATAAAAGCCTCTCATACCACCCAGACATTATTGAGTTGGACGAAAGACTGAATCAGAATATATGTGCAGAACATTTTGATATATTTATCAGAACTGTTCCTGTTATCCATCATTCCAACATTTCTACATAATCAGGGACACTTTTACAATATTAGTATTGTTACCTAGAGATATTGATGGAATAAGAAAGTGACTTACTAGAACATTTTTCTAAGTAAAACAAGTCTATAACCATGAGTATAATATTATTCTCCTTATAACCATGAGTATAATAGTATTATCCTTATAACCATGAGTATATTATTATTCTCCCTTATAATTCATATGTTCTGGTCCAGAAGTCTTCTGTTTTATGAGGGATAATGAAGGACACAGTTAAAATTTGCATGAAAGCCAGGGACGTTTATGAAAATCAGGGACACTTTAGAGTTACGGCTCTACAGTGTTGTGGTTAACACTAAGGCAACAATGCTGTTTATGCAAACACACTCTGGTTAACTACTAAAAACTGGTTAACTACAAAAAAAATAAATCATAGTAACCATAGTAATCAGTGATAGTCTATCTGGCCAATATCATGCGTCTGTAAGGTGTGACAAACTCCCATAATATATGTGGGCGAGTACTATTTTACATCTTTTCTGCCTTTGTCTGCAACAAAAAAATTGCCCCTGTCCAGCTGGACAATTCCATTTACTGGGAAACGAGAACTCTTTTCCTGCGATGCCTATAGCCTGCACTGTGATGGACAAGCTAACAGAACTGTATTGTCCAGTTATGAAAAGGCTTTTCCCTGATGCACTAAAGGATTATTTTACACAGTAACCCCTTCAGTTGTTTGTGTTGTGTATGCAGAAACACCAAAATGACAGAGTGAACTATGTTGCCCAGTGTTCCCTTCAGCAGTCTGACTATGTATGCACAGTCACTTCCCTGATGCACAATGAAGCATTTCCCCAAGCAACCCCTTCATTAGTATGTCCAGGAATACACATGAACCAGCATGAGGTATTCACCCAAGCAACCCCTTCAGTAAAATATTGAGGTATGCACAATCCCCAAATGACCCATCAGTAACATTGGGTAGTATGTGCAACCACCACAATGAAGCATTACGCCAAGCAACATGTTCAATAAAATGATGCATGCACAAGTGCCAGAATGAAATATTTCATCAAATTAACCTTCAGTAAACTTCTCTTCCCAAGAAGCTCACAGTTCCTTGAAAATACAATTGAAACTCATGCAGCTTGGCAGTTGGGGTAGAGGATTCAGGCTCTTATTTCCTGCAGCTGAGGTGCTGAGCATGAGACAAATCAAATTACTAACCATCTGCTAGACATAACTAGGGCATTTTACACACACACACTTCACCCTCAAGAAATCTAGACAAAGTCTAAAATCAATAGGTTCAGGCTGTAAGTATTGCTCTGTTGAACTTAGAAAATTGGTAGAATAACAGGATTTGTGTTAGTATGCATTTTCTAAAGAAAATGAAATGTAAAACTCAAATGTTCCTCGTTTTAGCAGCTTCAGTCCTTTTTATGAGGAACAGACCAAAATATGGACATTCTGCAAAAATCTGGACAGTTGATGGGAATGCTACCGCCTTTTAAAAGCCATCAACTGTACTATACTAAAAAACATGATGCTGTCATATATGTCAACACCATATTCTTAAACACTATAAATTGTTCTGTTATTCCACACAGTTTGAAGAAAAACTTACAACTCTGCTTGGTTTTCAGGACAAACTAAAATGCTTACTCACGGTAGCGACAAGTAAAGAAAGATTGCTAAAACAACAAAACCACTAATATCCCTCAAAATCAAGGGTAATGAGGATTTACATGTGGCTTTTGGTGGACAGGGTAAGCTAAAACAAGATGATAGTGTTGCAGGAGAGCTGAAACAGAGAAAATGGAAAGCCGGCAAAGGGCAAGGTTTGCACAGAATGTGTATTCCTAAAGGGAATAATGTGTGCACAGATGCGCTGAAGATGCGACATAGATGATACGGGATACTGTGAATCTTAGGAAGAGTGTTTCAGGATGAGATTATATATAATATTTAACTACTGATGTATTTTTGTTTGCATTTGTTAATGGTACTGATCCACATGAAACCTTTAAAAAAAGTCAACCCAGAAGCATTGTCTGGTAATGTGACCTACAGTCATGCAGTAGCCATACAGAGGTTGAAGGAATCAAACCCTGTGCATGGATCACTTGAGGAAGCTACCAGCAGATTTTTAGCTGCTATGTAAGGGCTGAAGTCTCTAGCTATCAATACTAGTTTGTTATGAGAATGCTAAATATTAGAGCATTTGGAATCATGCTGGTGCTGATGAGGATTAGCAGAAGTGGACCTGGCAGGTTAATACATGCAGCAAAACTCTTATTGACAGATCCACATCTCACAAAGAAGTAGTTGTTTTTTTCCCCCTTGATTTCTACTTGCATTGACTGCCTTCAGCGTGGCTAAGTTCTGGAAGTAAGGACACGATTAGCTTGAAAAGAGATTAGTGGAAGTCAGCAGAATATTTTACAAAGAGGGTTGTAGACAAATGGGAGATTTTTTCTGAAAAGGCTTTAGCGTAAAAAAAGAATGGTGAATTCAGGAATGGATGGGACACAAATTAACTGTAGTCATACCTCTCAACTGTCCGGATTTTTGCAGAATATCCAGATTTTTGCCTCATATTTTTGGTGTGTTCCTCCAAAAATCTGTACTTTTCTGGCAAATTAGGTGAGGATTGAAGTCATTAAATAATGACAAACATTTGAGTTTGACTCCACTTCCTTCAGAAAATTCATGTTAATGCAAAACCTATTATTCTATCAACTTTCTAAGTTTGTAAGAGCAATATTTAAAATCTATCCCTATTTGTCCTCGCATCATTTTAGACTTTGTCCAGATTTTTTACTCTAAGAGGTTGAGAGGTATGACTGTAATAACAGAAGTAACATACAGGTTGACAAAAAGCATGGCACCTCAACCACCTAGTAGGAAAACAAAGTGAGTGGGTGGGTCTGATAGTCACTTTCCACCAGTTATCTGTTTCTGTGTTAAATTGTCTAACAGTTGACATTCCGTTCTATGGTATTTCAATTACGTCCTCTAAAAATAGATACTGTGAAGAGCATGGTCCCAACTCTGCTCAGTTTTTTTTACCATGTAACACGGTTTTAGTTTTGGAAACAGTAATAGCTTATTTTCAAGCAGCCATTTCTCAAACTGAAAACAAAACACACTAGGACATCCTGGTTTTCAGCAATGTAAGGGCTACAGTAAAGTTATCTGCACAGTGAATGAATGCCACAGTCAAGTGACATGATTTCATCGAGTGCCACCTGTAAATCCAAGGAAAAGCAGCACAATCAAAACAAACTGCAGAAACGTCTCTATCTGTTGCATTTATGCTCCGATACAAGTAAGAGCAATTTCATTTGGCTCTATCCTTGTAAGACAGCTCAGAAACCAGGACAAGGTGGATTCTCTAAGGTTTGCTTGGAAAGGTTGCACAAATGAATGAAATGATTAAAAGAAAAAAGCTCACAATCACAACCGCGAATACGGAAACAGTATCTGCATTCAGCCATTACAGCACTATATCTCACAAAACATATAATGTAAATACCTGCCATTACTCTGCAACTTTCAGCGATTTACCACAGAAGGCAAGCAAGAATCTCGCATAACATTTTGCAGTTCAAACGCTCACAGTTACAATGCTCAAATGTTTAACAGGAACCCTCTTCTAAAGAGACAGATGAAGGCTTACTTGCTTCAGCTGAAGCATAGTTATTTTAACTTTTACTAAGCAAGCATCGCTGTCCTTTTCTGTTAAAATGGAAGGTTCTTTTAGACGTATGTCTTTCACTACAATATGTATCCTATCACTTCTGCTGTCTCCTTGTTTGATTAAAAAAATATATAAATGAATAAAAGGAGCAACCACAAATAGAGAAACAGTGCGGGCATTCAGCAGTTACAGCACCATCTCTCACAAAAAAATGTAAAGTTTTAATACCTGCGATTACTGACTGTAATTTTCAGTGACTTGCAGAAAAGGTAAAAGTCTGAAGCAAAGTTAAGGACGTTTGACAAAATTGGGAACTATTTTTAATATGCGTACACCAGTGTTAGTTGTATAGTCACTTATCATACTAAAGTACTTTTGAGTTCCAGACAAAATTCATTTCTACTTTTCTGACAGGTTGTTTGGGTCAGTAGTTACAAGAAATGTACAACAAGGATTGAATGTATGAATTACTGCAAGTACAAATAGAAATGTAATGGAGCAATTTCAAAGTGAGACGCATTCGCATACATAATCAGCTTGCTGTGATCGCAAGAATGTACAAGGTGCACAGCAAACCGATTTTTCTCAAAAAATTAAAATACAACCATCTGTCAACTCCACACTTGAAAATAAGTTGAGAAGGTAACTGACAGAGTTTAGGTACTTTTTCAACTTTTTTTTTTTTTAACAGTAGAGCTAAAACGTGAGTGAAAAGTTATTCAAGCTTGAGGAAGGCACTCTGTTGTAACAGCATACATTTCCTGGCGCCTCAGAGAGCACTTGGCTGTAAGTGCAGAAACACCATGTGAAGGCACTCTTGAGTTAATGAGTTAAGAAGGAATTTTTAATAAGAGGCTATAAGGAAAATGGACATTACATTAGTACATGATGAAGTTAAAAGGGGCAAGTATAGCCTGGGAAAACCTTAATGTTAAGTTGTCTATCTCACCTTCATTCTTGCTGGATGGGTTCGGAGCCGACCTCGGCTCCGACTTGGCCACTCTAAAAGCTCGAGAGTTGGTTCCACCGGCTCGAGGCTCCCCTTATATCCCACAATGCTAGGCGAGAGTTACCTCAGATCTCGTTTGCCGCTACAGCGATCGAGGTGTTGGTTTTCTACCGGTTCTTGGTAAGTGACTTTCTTGTAAAGTTAGTGTATTAAAACCCCTTTAATTTTAATATTTATACTTATTTCCCTTAGTTTAGAGGAATTCTTATCCCTTTCTTAAAAATTCCTGTTTTTCCCCACAAGAACTTTAAGTTCTTCCCTGGGCCTACAGGCCTTTTTCTTTCCCTAGTGGAGTGTGTGTGTGTTATTTTTTTCTTAAATTAAAACCTAGATAGTTGTTTTATTTTAAGTTAAACTAGACAGGGTGTAATCAGTGTGTTTGTGACTGTGTGTGTGATTACACCTTTGAGATGTCTAAAGAAGCAAAGGTCTAGGATTCAAGAAGTGTGATGCGTGCTGTCAGAAAATGTCTCTGACAGACGCTCACACTTCTTGTGTCTACTGTCTGGGACCTTTGCACCTGCAGGACTCCTGTGCTGTTTGCCATGGCTTCAGCCCCAGGGTCCTGCAGGAAAGAAAAAATAAGTTAATTTTAAGAGGCTTACTCAAGCCAGAGGATTCCCTAACTGTGTCTTCAGGGAAGCCCTCCAAGGCATCTAGGTCTTCGGCTCCGACAACTGAGCCGAGACCTAAGGCTTCTAAACCTCTGCCTACATCGGCTCCGGCTGGAGCCGATGAGTCTCAGTCCACAGTTTCTGTGGTTCCCTCGGCTCTGGCTGGAGCCGAGGTATTAGAAATTCCCGTGTCGGCTCCGACCAGACCTTCGGAGCCGACAACTAGGAAGAGGTCCAGGTCACCATCCCTTGGCTCCGTTCATTCGGCTCCAGGATCTCCCCTGCTGTCTGAACGGAGCCAAAGATCTCACTCCTCTAGGTCATCGAGGTTGTCGGATCATGACCTTCAGAGGGTAGTGAGTCGACTTCTTAAGTCCGAGGCACTGGCCCAGATGCTTCAGAGCCCGACTCATCAGTCGATGCCTGTCCCTATCCATCAATATATTCCTCCTTCGACTCTCTTGAGCTCGGAGCCGGGTCGTGTCGGAACCGAGACTGTGATAGCGTCGGAGCCGATACAATTGTCTTCGGCTCCGTCGGCTCCGATTTCTTCCTTGGAAGAATCTCGGCGCCGGACTTCCCTCGTCGGCTCCGAGGGGGTGAGTGGCATCGGACCCTTGTCCGACCCCGCTCTTCCTCTCGGAGCTTCGGCGCTGGTGAGTTCGGCTCTGACATCGGCCTCGGAGCCATCACTGTCTGTGCCGAGGGGGGTTCTCAGCTTCTCGGAGCGGGGACCTCTGGCTTTGCCTGACAGGGGTGCTTTCGAGGTCATGCGGAGTGTGTTAGAGCCTGGCTCTACCCCACAGTCGGCGACGTCCGCCTCTCCCTCTACGGTGCCTCAGGTCAAGTCGACTCACTCCCTCATCCCGGACCGCAGAGAGCCAGCTCCTCAGGAACCCCCTGTGGGGATCTCATCCTCTTCCGAGGCCTCTCCTGACTTGGCAGAAGAGCCCCCTCGGAAGAGGAAGTGTAAGAGGAAACACATTGACTCACCTGAGTCAATCACATCTGATACAGATTTAGATGATTCCGAGGGTTCCCCCCGTTCCCCTTCTGAAGATGTCTCTTTGCAGACATTCTAGAGATCCTGAAGCAGAGGGGAAATTGGCCAGCCCTTAACCCTTCGGAGGATGAATCTGTATATCTTGAGGCATTTGGCTCTCGCCCTTCCACCTCCTGGGTATCCCCCTTTGACCCCCTCATGCAGGTGGTTGCTAAAAGGCATGGACGGCTCCTGATTCAGTGGACCCCACTCCCAGGAGACCCTCCAAATTCATAACGGCACCAGCAGACAAGCAGTTCTTGACAAAAGGAGTTTCTGTGGATGCTATGGTGGTAGCTGCTGCCACTAAGAAGGAACTAGCTGATCCTTCAGTACCTGTCCATCCACCTAACAAGGAATCTAGGTCCATGGACAGGTGCGGGAAGCGGATGTTTTCGTCAGCGGCATTTAGTATGCGTTAAGCTGAACTACCTGTGCCATTTCACTCGTCTTCAAAGGGACTTGATTAAAGAAGCGAGTGACATGTTGAAGGATCCTACAGCTGCGGGTTTCAAGATAAAATGAACACTCAGCTGGCTACCCTTAACTCCATAGCCAACTCCTCCATGCCTCCTTTCTTATGCGGCTGATGGAGCGAGTAGGTCCGCAGGGACAGGTGTGGCCTTACGTAGGCATGCCTGGATGCGGCTATGCAATTTTGGACCCCTTCAAGACGTCTTTCACTAACTCCCGTTTGATGGATCATCTCTCTTTGGTCCTCAAGTGAAAGAAACCTTGACTAGATGCGAGACTGATGGCAAGACTCTTTCTGCCGTCGGAGTCTGTTTTTCTACTCCTTCTAGGCCTTACCCCAAAGGCCAGAAAAGTGGGAAAATGTGGTTCCGTAAACAAAATCAAGGGACTTCGCCTGACGCACAAAGTCGTTACCCCGCCAGAGGCAGAGGCGGGAATAACAATGGTAGACGTCGCCCTCGAGGCAGAGGGCTCAGAGAACCAGGGCAATCGAGAAGCCTCCTCTGATAAGCCCTTTCAGCATCCCTGAGGTGTTGCCCGGCTGCCCACCTTCGGAGGCAGTCGGGAAGGTTGTCACTGTACCCAAAAGCCTGGCTATCCCTGACTCAAGACAAATGGGTACAGTCCGTCATTTCCGAAGGCTATTCTATCCCCTTTCTTCGCATTACGAAACAATCAAAAATCCCTTCCAGATGTTCCACCCGCACAAAGGGATCTAGCGGTTTTGGAAATTTCAAAACTGCTTGCAAAAGAGCAATTCAGCCAGTTCCAGCAGACCAGCAAGGATCCGGAATCTACTCAAGGTTCTTTTTAGTTCCAAAGAAAACAGGGGACTGGAGACCAATTTTGGATCTCAGTATCTTGAACAGATCAGTCAAGAAAACAAGATTTCGGATGGTCACGCTGCAGTCCATCCTTCCCCTATTGGGAAAAGGAAACTGGATGTGCTCTATAGACCTTCAGGATGCGTACTATCACATAAAATGAACAGGCGCTCCAGAAGATTCCTCCGCTTCAGGCTGGGAACCAGTCATTTTCAATTCAGGGCCCTGCCCTTTGGTCTCACCACTGCCCCGGTGTTTACCAAATGCATGGCAGTGGTAGCTTCTCACCTGAGGCGACAAGGATTCCAGGTGTTTCCATATTTGGACGACTGGCTCCTCACAGCTCCCACCAAGCATCTCCTTCTGATGGCCAGGGATTACACTTTTCGCATTTGTCAAAAGTTAGGCATTTCAATAAATTGCGAAAAGTCTGTTTTGTCGCCTTGTCGTACTATTACCTACATAGGCGCAAATCTAGACACAGTAGACATGTCTGCGAGGCTAACAGATCAGAGAATAACAGACATACACAGACTGGTCTCATTCCTTTTCAACAACAACAGAATCAAAGCCAGGTTAGTTCTGAAAGTGTTGGGAATTATGGCGGCTGCCATACCTCTGCTTCCTTTAGCCAGATTCCACATGCGAATCCTTCAATGGATGCTCTTTACACAATGGTCATACCAGCAACTTCCAATGTCCCACACCATTATGATCACGCAGGCGTGCAGAAATCATCTCATGTGGTGGATGTCTTCCCCTCAGCTCTGGTTGGGAAGACCCTTTGTTCCTCCCCCTCCGGTTGCTACTCTGACAACGGACGCCTCCCTGATCGGGTGGGGGGGGGGCATTATCAGGGCAGGACGGTCCAGGGCACGTGGCAACCAGACGAATGCCACTTGCACATAAATGTTCTGGAGATGAGAGCAGTGCTTTTAGCGTTGCAAGCCCTTCAAGACTCTCTCCCCTTGGGAACGATTGCAATCCAGACAGACAATATGTCTGTAGTGTGGTACATCAACAAACAAGGCGGAACCAGGTCCTACCCCCTGTGTCGAGAAGCACTCAGATTGTGGCAATGGGCGATTTCTTCTCAGCGTTTTCTGATAGCAACGCACATCCCCGGGAAGTCCAATCAAATAGCGGACAAATTGAGCAGAGCTATCCTCATGCCTCACGAGTGGTCTCTGAAAGACTCTGTTGTGAGAGAGATTTTTCTCAAGTGGGGTCAGCCTTGCTGCGATCTTTTGCTACTCCCCAAAACAGCAAGTGCAGACATTATTTCACCCTATTCCCTTTACCAGGCCAACCCAGCAGAGACGCTCTAGTCCAAGTTTGGCCCCGGGGACTTCTGTATGCATTTCCTCCTTCCCACTAATCTCTCAAGTGATACAGAAAGCTATCGCTCAGAAGGCCTCGTTGATCCTCATTGCTCCTTACTGGCCTCGACAGGTGTGGTTCCCCTTTCTACATCAATTTCTACTGGAGCGACCTTGGCATCTGGACCTAGTTCCAGATCTTTTGATCCATCAATCGGGTCAGTTACATCGCTCCTCCCTCTCTGAACCTCACTGCTTGGTTCCTCCAGTTCCAACCTTAGCCAGGCTTCCTCAATTATCTCACTCTGTTCGAGATATTTTGATAGCTTCCCATAAATCTTCCACTAGGAAGATTTACTTGAGTAAGTGGAAGCGTTTCACATTTTGGGCTCAAGGAAGGGACATAGATCCTTTCACTGCTTCCATCCAAATAGTCCTTGATTTTCTAGCTGAACTCTTCCATGCAGGTTCATCCCCTTCTACTCTTAAAGTTCAATTGGCAGCTATCTCTAACTTTCATGTGGGTATTTCTGAGTCTGCCTTAATGTCCCACAAGCTTTGCAAAGCCTTTTTGAAAGGAGTTTTTCTTCTCAGACCTCCTATAAGAAATCCTCCTTCTCCTTGGGACCTAAATTTAGTTCTTACTTCTTTGATTCTACCCCCTTTCGAACCTGCAGCATCCTGTTCTTTAAAATTGCTATCATGGAAGACTCTCTTTCTGGTAGCTATTACTTCAGCTAGAAGAGTCTCAGAACTTCATGCACTCAGCTGTCGACCTCCTTATCTATTGTTCCATAAGGACAGGGTATCCTTACGAACCAACCCGTCCTTTTTACCTAAGGTAGTCTCGACGTCAAATCTAAATCAAAGCATTGACCTCCCTGTCTTTTTTCCAGAATATTCCAATAGGTCTGAACAAAAATTACACTGGCTAGATGTTCATCGTCAGTTGAGGTACTATTTGGATAGAACAAAACAATTCAGAAAATCTGACCAACTGTTTGTCTCCTATGCAGAAGGCAGAAAGGGACTTTCAGTTTCAAAGGTATCATTATCTAGATGGCTTACATCTCTGATTACCCTTGTTTATGAGATTAGACACCAAAAGCTGCCTAATAAACCTAAGGCCCATTCTACAAGAGCTTTGGCTACTTCCTTAGCCTTCCAAGACAGACTGCCTATTGACACCATTTGTGCAGCAGCTACTTGGGCTACTCCTCACACTTTCATTTCTCATTATAAGTTGGATTTAGCTTCTAGGCATAGAGCTAACTTTGGTTCCACTGTTCTCAGGAGTCTGTTCCGTTAGGCCACCCGGGACAAGGTGCTAGGGACGCAGTCCCATCCAGCAAGAATGAAGGCGAGATAGACAACTTAACATATAGAAGTTATGTTCTTACCATAACGTTCCATGTTAGTTGTCTTCTTCTCGCCTTCTTCTTAAGGCCCCACCCTCCTTCCCCCTGGCCTGGACAGACCTAGAGGAGTTGTGATTGTGACCTCTCTTTCTACCACCTCTTTCTTAGACATATGCTGCTTGCATATCTCCTGAATCAGGATGTAGGTCACCCTTCTTTCTCCCTGTTGTTAGAGGTGGACTCTGTTTAGAGTTATTCTGTAACTATTATAAGCTGGGGTTAGCTTACAAACGAGATCTGAGGTAACTCTCGCCTAGCATTGTGGGATATAAGGGGAGCCTCGAGCCGGTGGAACCAACTCTCGAGCTTTTAGAGTGGCCGAGTCGGAGCCGAGGTCGGCTCCGAACCCATCCAGCAAGAAGAAGGCGAGAAGAAGACAACTAACATGGAACGTTATGGTAAGAACATAACTTCTATTTTTTCACTACCCCATACATGTAATCGTAAGAAGGATAGCTTAAGTAAAGGGATACCGTTTTCACTTACCTATTCTACAGATGATTGGGGTATTAGGAATATTATACAGAAATACTGGCATGTGTTACAAGTGGAACCAGCTATAGCCCAGTCCAGTTTTTGGTTTCAAGAAAAAAAAGTTTTTGAAACGTAAACTTTATCCTTGGACTGATGGAGAGGCATTGGATAACACAGGGGAGGCTGGTACAAGGAAGTGTGGAGCTTGCTCTTTTTGTCATTTAATCAGGGAGTCAACAATATTTGTACATCCACGCACTCGCAGCACATATAAAGTTAGGGCAAAGGCTGACGGTAATACAAAGAACTTAGTGTATGTCTATAGGTAAAACAAATAGGTGTTTAAGAGAGAAAATGAGACCATCTGTACTGTGCATGTAGGGGTTTAACCTACAGGGCCACTGCTAAACACAGAACAAAACATTTTTATGCTCAGTGTTAGAAGTTTCCCCCTGGTGTTAGGAGAGGGGACTTGACTAATGCTACAGAACAGGCAGAGTTGAGAGGGATATTTAGACTGAGAGCACATCAAAACTATGGGTTGAATGATTGTTTCTATACAACCAGCCTTAAAATCCAGAAGGCTGAAGAAATACGTTTTAAAAAATGATGTACATTTTTATTGTATTGTATGTTTTCTGTGAGGTAAAAAGGTATGGTTGTAAAAATAGTTTTTAAAGCAGACAGACTGCTAATGGCTTAATTGTGCTTAGTCTTTGAATTGTACTAGTATCAAGTAATTAGTTACTTAGCAACCATAATTGTCTGTGTGTCTATTGGTTGGGGTGCCTAGGGGAATAGTATCTTTGTATTTAGTTCATGGTGTTTTAGTTATTGACTATGATCTGAAGAAGCAGAAGTGGTTTTGCGAAAGCACTAATTTTTATTTATTTATTTATTTTTTATTCAAGTCTTGGCTTGTTTTATCCACTCATTGTTTCTGCTGTGGTTTTTGTTGTTTTTTATCATTGAATCTTTAGAACAGAGCAGTTTTTTTGCAGAGGATTTACTTTTTTCTTTTTGGCTGCTGAGGCCAAAAGAAATGTTGCAAAAAAAATAGCAGTGATATCTGATCTTAATCCCATTGCTGCTCAAAAGTCAAGAAATGTTGTGTTCCATACTGTTTCACCTGAGAAAAAAAGCCAGCTGAAGAAAAATGCAGGCATGATTTGATTATCTCAAAGTTGTCTTTGAAGAGAGTGAGTAGTATTACAATAGATCAAAGTTCATTGTTTCTTATTCCAAAGAATTAGCCTCTATAAAATCCCATACTTTAATGCAAACACTTGTGTAACTGCTGATGTATTGATCCTAATGCACAGTAATGACTTGTCTCCATGGTATTATAATTGAGAAAGCAAACACTCAGCACTTTTTGCAGAATAATTACTTCTGATATGAACTGATTGTGCTAGTTCTAGGTGTTTTATTATAAGTAGTGCAGGTGTTTTTGATAAGTGCCATTCCTGTGAGAATTTTTAAAAAGAACAAGAATTGAGCAGATCTCATGCCCTGATGGTTGCCAGCAACTCTTTGCCATTCCATTAACATGACTATCTCCTCATCACAGTTTGTTAGTTCAGCACATTTGTAAACATTACTGTAGAGTGCCTGTTAACCCCTGTATAAGTCAGAGAAATAAGTATTCTGCTGCTGCAAATTCTGCATTCTATCCAAACACAGCCTTACCCAGAAGCTGTAAGCAAGAAGTGTAAGACTGTGTATCCCTTGTATAACATATCACTGATTGCTAGGAGGTTAACACTGATGTTCTGAACTCATGCCAGACCTTTGTGCTAACTTAAGGGGTACTTGCTATCTCATTTCTAGTACAACAGGCTTTTAGCAACATGACACAGGCTACTGTTGGAGTATCTAAAGAGGCTGCCTTCCACTCTTGTTAATCTTGCACATAAAGCGACTACCAGAGCATTGCATTTTTTTTATGCCAGCTTACGGGGTCCTATTATTTCAAGTGCAGTAATGGCAGGCTTCCTGCAGCTCAAGACAAACTTCTGCAGGGGATTAGAGGGAGCCCAAAAGCACACAGTCACTTTACACAGCAAGCTGTGCTATAGTTAAAGCAGCTTTGTTAAAGAAAGTTGTTACTTTTTTCCTCATCTGCCTCCATTGCCTACTGATCATCAGTCTCCTCTCAGTTTATTCATTCTTCCCTATCTTCACCAAGGGCAAAGGTCAGATGAAAGGAAACATCATGTAGACAGCTGTTAGGTGGTTCAAGGTTATTTTCTGTTTTTGCAGTGCTAACATCCATATGCTGTTATGCGAGAGAAGAGATTGTGGAGTGGGCTGTCTACGATGGACATTTCTTCACTTCTGCAAGGGATGTTGCCATCAGGCCGCCCTACCCACCAACCCTTAACCATGTGAGGCCATTTCTCCATCAGGGAAACTGCACCTGCCCAGTGTACCCTCCTGTGAGAAGTGAGAGGACTGTACACCTCTTTTCTTCTCTTCCTGCATGCCTCCTCCTGTGCTGGGGCCATTAATTGAACACCATTCGCCTGGGTTGCAATAACAATTTCCACCAATATATGTACCACAGAACCAAGTAAATTGTTAGTACATAAAGCTACTTTCTTTAAGAAGGGCTTTTGTTACTTAGTGGCATTGTTGAAGTGCCTGAAGATGCATAGAAGTTAAAAGTGCCTTCAGTCTTTTTACATACTGTGATGAGAGACCTTTTAGAGTGAGCATTATCTTATTCTTTATTTTATTTTTATTTATTGCATTTGTTTATTTTATTTATTTATTTAAATTTGTTTACCGGGAAAATTCCGAATGGACGCAGATCCTTTTTCAGCGGATGCCTGGAGAGAAAATCTCCACATCATGTACATGATAAATAGAGATACAAAGTTGCAGCAATAGTAAACAACATTACAGGTTGTTGGCTTTAATACAGCAACAAGATATCAACATTATATACAGTAAATGTTGCAAGTTAAGATAGTTTCTTATCGTTTATAATATTTGTAACAAAGTTATCAGACAAGATGTTAAAGTATGTAAAGACAACTAGCTATTTCTGACTGTGGTTAGTAGTAGCGGTAGTATAGTTGGGTTAAGAGTCTAGGTGGGGGTAAGGGGGGTGTTGCATTTGTTTACAGGGATCGTCCAGTTGGGCAGATCACTTTTTTAGTGGACGTATGAAGACAAACTTCAGAAAATTTACATAAAGACAAAGTAGAAGCTAGGGTAGGTACATACAAAAACACACAGGCGCGCGCGCACATACACAAATGTAAAATAGAAGTGCATTCTAGGCAAGCCAAAGAACAGCACCTTAGCATAACCCTGCATTTTAAAAATACTTCATGTAAAAGTGCTCCAGTGAATCATCTTCTTTCAGCTTTTCCCAGTTAGGGGTCGCCACAGCGGATCACCTGTCCGCTCGTGATTGGTAGTGGAGATTTATGGCGTCGAGTTGCCAGCCTGGCGCCCAGCCTTCCACAGAAGGCACACACACATGCACACACTCATGCCTAGGGCCAATGTAGTGTGTCCAATCCACCTACAGCACTTATCACACAGACTGAATAAAGTGTGTGTATACGTCATACCAGTACTTTTAATCTGTCCTTGCCCCATCAAATAACAGGACTACTGTTGTTACAGTTTCTCTTTTCTTTCTTGCTTTCCAACTAATGTGGACCATAAGGATCCTTCATCAACAGCTAGCTCAAAACTGACCTAAAAAGGCACCTGACTTGGAGACCGCCAGTTGTCTTTGGAACTAACCATACCTGTGGTTCACCTCAGCAGTACACAGGCTTGCAATGCTCACCTGTACTTTGTTCACCTACCCTACCCCCTCACCTAATCACCTTTATAACTGCTCTTTTCACATATCCACCTGACAACCCAATCAAAACCCGCTACTTCAACTAAAACCCTTTTTTTTTTCCCCTCGGCCACTGAATATTATTATAGGACCTTTTTGTCACCCTCACCTGCATGCCTAATTGGTAAGTCATGTTTCTTGCAGTAAAGATTCCTTCTCTCACCTACAACACATTTGCTAAAGACTGTTCAGACATGGAGACACTTGCATACCCAGCTGCAGCACCTTAGTTACACAAACCTACCTGTTCTACTCTGCCATAACCCTTTTCTTCATACTCTATTATGTTTGTATGTATGTCCATCAGGCACACACACTTGCATAACCAGTTAGAACCTGCAAACACCCGCATCTGTATATCCTTTCGTAATCCTCTTCTGGAAACACTGTTCTTTTTTACCCACATCAGCTATATGGCTACTCCAACCAATAACTTCCATCACTCACAGCCTTTACTTCTGTACTCCCCTGATTCAGTACTTCCCCTTAAATCATCTTCATACCAATTTCAAACCCTCTGTTTGTACATTGTTTATTTATTTTTTATTTATTATTTTACATTTGTTGACCATGAAAGTCGAACTGGATGTATGTCCATTTTCAGCGGAGGCCCGAGGAGAAAAGCTCCACAGTCATATTTAACAAAATAAGAACATTATAAGGTGTATACAGAAGCATTCAAATTAACATAGATAGTACCAGACTTAACATTGACAAATAACATATATTCAAGCTTATTTCAAATTAACATAGCTAGTACCAAACTTAGCATGTTCCTGTTCTTTATTACAACAGTTTTTATTCTGCAAATGGTAACCTCTTGTTTCTACCCAGTGATTCTGTACTGTAAACTGAATATGCACACAACCCCCCCCCAATATTGCTGCCATAACCTTTCCCACCACATCATCTACTACAGTATTATACCTGCATTCTTTGCCATAGAGATATGTGCTGCTTAATGTCTGGAATAGGTTCTATCCCATAGATTAAGTGGCATGGACATTAAGCGAACACCATATACTTTCTATTGTGCGTCACTTAAGGTCCATCTGCACAAAGGCCAATCGCATTTACGTCTGTTTGTACTGTATGGATGTATATGTGGTTGGACATTGTGCTGAAGGACGTGAAGTGGCACACACCTGTATGTAGATATAATAGAGGATAACAATTTCAAAGACATTCCCTCAACTACCAATGCACAATAATTCTTATATGTTATCATCATAACTGCCACGTTGCAATATCTATAGTTCTGTATCACCAAAATAGCCGAAAAAGAAAATGGTGAATACATTTCATCACTTAACATTACCCACACTGTCCGTTGTAAACCTGGAAGCTAATATTCAAATCATGTCCTAACCTAAAAAAGAGTGAACTACTGATCAACTGCAGATTTCTTAAACACCTAAAATGCCAAAAGATGTAAATGTTGAAAAAAAAAAAAAAAAAAAAAAATCTCTCATCCTCCCTGTCCTGACAGTTTTTTTTTTTTCATATTTTACTATATGACATGATTGACAGACCACGATGCTTTGCCAGAGATGGTCTGCACCTGTCACCCCTGGGATTCAGGTTACTGGCTAAGGCTCTTGCCACCCCTATAGTGCCTTTTTAGGCAAACTTCAAAGGACAAAACCACCACCATAACAGGTACAAGCATGCAAAATCTGAAGGTAATGCTACTCAATGCTAGAAGTCTAAACCTCAAAATGCACTCTCTCGAGGCACTCCTAAAAATGGAGAACATCGATATCTGTGCAGTAAGTGAGACCTGGTTCAAGGCTCCAGAGAGCACCCCTGCAATACCAGGCTACAACTCTTACCACACGTTTCGGCCACCAAACCAGGACCGAAACACTAAAGGTGGAGGAGTGTCAATATTCACCAAGGATATTCACACCACCAGGCTAGTTGGCCAACACAATGTGTCTGAAATTCTCCAAGTGCAACTAACACCAGGTAAGACTGCAATCCAAATTGTAGCTTGCTACAGATCCCCCACCATACCCCAAGATTCTCACTACACCTTTCTAAACATACTGGAAAATATTAAGATAGAACCAAACACCCTAATACTGGGTGATTTTAACTACCCTGCCATTAACTGGGAAAACTACTCATGTCCCAACACCTTTGCACAACGGTTCTTGGAATTCATAAATTCCAATGCCCTGGATCAACTAATCCATAGTCCCACCAGGGGCTCCAGTATCCTAGACCTGGTCATTACCAACATGGGAAATCAATGCTCCATACCTATGGTCACCCCCTCGTCAGTCAGGTCTGACCATAAGCTAATCACCCTCAACATCCACATCCCACCCCCCATTAAAGAAACCACCATAAAAAACTTCTCCAAAGCCAACTTCATGCTACTCAAGTCAGAAGTGACAAACTTCATAACACCCATGCAGGCGGGAATTGAAAGTTCAACTGCTGAATCCTACACTAAGGCACTGTACGAGCACATCCACCCATGCATGAATCGTGCCATCCCAAATAGAACCAAAATGCTCTCATCCAAAAAAAGGAAGCCAATCTGGTGGTCCCCTGCCATAAACAAACTTTACAACAAAAGGAAGAAACTTTTGCAGAAAAGAGGAAAATCCCAGGATGCAAAAAACTCCCTTACTACCCTCAGTAAGAAACAGATGCCTCATAAAATCCTCCAAAGCTAGTTACGAAAATAAAATTGCCAAAGATTCCAAAGACAACCACAAAGCATTCTATAACTATGTCAAGAATCTAAATGGCAATGCTCAGATCTGCTCTGAGCTAAAACAGAATGGCATTAAATATACTGATCCAAAGGATATTGCCAATATCCTGGCAGATCAATTCAGTGCCAACTTCACCCCCTCTCAGCCCCTAAATGGCCCATCTCAATACCGGAAGATTGCCAAATTCCAGTAATAACGGCCACACAGGTACAAAACGCACTCTCTAAAGCCAAGAATACAGCATCCATGGGACCAGATGACATCCCGGCTGTGTACTACATGAACTACAATATGAACTGGCACCTCACCTAAGTGTCATGTTTAATCATAGCCTCACCTCAGGTTTCATGCCCACTGAGTGGCGCAGAGCTACAGTTATCCCAATCCACAAGGGGATCCACCTTGGATCCCGGAAACTACCGTCCCATCAGTCTGACAAGCCTTATCTGCAAGGCCATGGAGCGTATTATCATGGAACTTATAAACAAAGACATTGGCAACCTTCAAACACTGGACCCCACCCAGTTTGGGTTTGTGAAGGGTCTTGTCTCCTGAACCTGATTGACTTCTTTGAATCAGTCTCCAGAGCCATGGACAAGGGTAAGGTGGTCCACACAGCCTATCTAGACCTTGCCAAGGCCTTTGATACCATCCCCACTCTGGAATCATAGATAAACTTACTAAGTTGGGCATTAATCCCTATGTCACCCAATAGGTTGCTAAATGGCTTACTGATAGAACCCACACTGTAAAAGTAGCCGACTCCAAATCCAGCTCCAGACAAGTGACAAGTGGAGTACCTCAGGGTTCAGTCCTGGGGCGCTCTTGTTTGGCATCTACTTCTCTGAAGTACAGGTCAACACTAAGGGACTCTGGCTAACAAAGTTTGCAGATGACTGCAAACTGGGAGCCATTATTGAATCCCAAATGATGTGGATACTCTACAAAAGGGCCTTACAGAAACAGATGCTTGGTGCCAGAGCCATGGGCTCAAGCTCAATGCCAAAAATTTATTGTTATCCCCTTTGGGAAAAAACATGTATCCATGAATTACCATATAGGTGGCAGTACACTAAACACAGAAAGTGTGATAAGAGACTTAGGGACACAGGTGGACAGTGGTCTCACCTTCGATAACCACATCGCCACAACAGTCAGGAAATCCTTCTATGTGGCACACCTCATCACAAAGGGCTTTTCATCCAGAAAAAAGGAGGTTATTGTCCCACTGTACTCATCCCTCATTAGACCCATTATAGAATACAACGCCCCATTTGGTATGTACCTCTCAAGACATCTGCAACAACTGGAAAGGCCTCAGAAATACCTCACTAAAAGAATCACAGGCCTAAAGCAGATGCCCTACGCTGACCGCCTTAAAAAACTCCAGCTAGACTCTGTTGCATATCGTCTACTCAGAGGCGATCTCTGCTTAACATACAAGGCCATGCCAAACCCAGAGCTGTTGGACATGCTACACTTAAAGAAATCCCAATCCCTCAGAGCTACACGCTCCAGGGATCTAAACCTTGTCATCACAATAAACAAAACATGCTGGAGGGATAGGTTCCTGACCCAGAGACTCCCCAGACTCTGGAATAGATTGCCCATACATGTCAAGCAGAGTGCCTCTTTGGACCTCTTCAAGAGGAACCTTGACGATTGGATGGGAGAAAGGATATTCACCCCAGGGATCACGTCAGTCGCCCTGCTAGACAGGGGTCCAGGAAAGTAAATAATGTGGGAAGAAATAGCCAGGGAATTGTTATAGCTAGGCTTGTATAGGCCCTAGGGCTGATAGCCTAGTACCAACCTATGAACCTCTGAACCTCAAGTGGCCTTAGCCTAAACCAAGGCCCTAGATGTAGTAATATCCTAACTACTGGAGTACGTACCAGTTTTCGCACACATTGGCTTAAATTGTTTATAAAGTCATAAAGCCATCTCTGCATTCTATTAATATCATAAACATTAACAAAAACTTACTTGAAGTTTGGATAAAACTAAACATCCCAATGTCTTGGGAAAGGCAGAAAAAAATGCTATAAATCCAAACAATGCCCTTGCAGCTTCATTCAAGCTAACTGCACCCTATTTGCCAGCAATAGACACCACCGTAAAGCAGGGGAGGAGTAACTTAAATGCTTACAGAAGACTAAAGGTTTAACCCTATACTTGTAAGGGAAAGCCCAAATCCTTTATCTTGAATGCTACTCTAGTACTCGTACCCATAATTCTTCAGCTCTATCTTTGTAACCTTTAATGGTTCTTACCATACTAGTACAGATAGTTTTTGTTCGTGTCTTTCGGCTTTTCCCAGTTAGGGGTCGCCACAGCGGAACTCCGGTCCGCTAATGATTGGCAGTAGAGTTTTACGTGCTGGCTTGCCTGGCCAAACGCACAACCTTCAATGAAGGAACGTCCGTTCATGCATGTCGCCACACAGAAGACATTCTGAGAATCGAACGGGCAACGTCTAACAGTGAGGCGACAACGCTACTGCAGTTATGTGGTAAACAAACAACTTTTTTAAATATAACAGCCCCAGTGTTGTGCACCATACATTCCTAAGCTGATGTG
Source organism: Protopterus annectens (assembly GCF_019279795.1). Classification (NCBI taxonomy): domain Eukaryota; kingdom Metazoa; phylum Chordata; order Ceratodontiformes; family Protopteridae; genus Protopterus; species Protopterus annectens. Next base: position 998,470,429 of record NC_056727.1, on the reverse strand, counting down.
TTTCCGTAAAAGCAAAACCACTACCACACATACTAAACCTATCAGTCATTACTGACAAATGTCCTTGACCTCTTTAGACATGTGCTTAACACACTACCAAAGACATCCTGCCATCTGGCCCTCAAGAATGCTAACCACTGAATGAGCACAAAGAATATTCTCCATTCTCAGTCTTCTGCCCCTTACTAAAGTCTTTGAAAATTGCTTTATAAACAGATCAATAGTATACATTAACAAATCTGAACTTGTGATAGACTCCCTAACGTAGATTTAGAGGTGACCATAATACCTTAACTGCAATATATTCTGCTAGTAGCCAGATTTACTCCAACATGGAAGCTGGGAAGAACACAGGAGAAATATTTTATTACCCTCAAGCGAACCTTTAAAGTGTGGATCATCATGCTATTAACTAAACTTGACAAACTGGGTTTTAATCATGAAGTTATGAAATAGCTGTCTGACTATCTAATAGGACACTTGCAATTCTAAATGGAAACCATCTGTAATTCAAAGTTGCCTTTAAATCAGGATTCCTACATGGATCAGAACTTGTTCCAGTATTCTGTTTATCCACTGGAATACCCTATACCGATACCTTAAGATTTCAACTGTTTCACTGTGGAATCGCAACTCGAGTAGCTAAGAAACTCCTTCAAAAAGATTTGCTTGTGGTTTGCAACCGTTTCACCCAAAATAGTCTTTAGTTCAACTGCTAAATGGCAGCAGTGCTATTTGGGACCCTGCACAAAAGAAAATGCCTCGGTCAGCATGAGAGAAACGCAACATAAGTTTGGTAAACTCCTGTAGATACTTAGGCTTACACCTTGACCCATCTTGTACCGTTTTCTGAATAAATGTCCTCTATCCTAGTTTAGCTTGTGTGTGTTAGGTATACTTGTTAGATTAGTAGGTTAAAGTTGGGTATTGGTGAAATTTTTCCTGTGTGTATGTTCTGCCTGGGTGTTCCCACCCTTTCTTTCTGGTGTCTTGCAAAAAAAAAAAGTTTATTTTCATAATGTTAGGTATAGCTATAGCTAGTACTGATTTTTTTTCTGTTGTCTGGTTAGGTAGTGTGGTGTTTTTTATCTTTAGATTAGTGATATTGATCAGTGTGTGTTGTGGTATTGATTATTGTTTTTAATGTAGGTTAATTGGATTATGGAGAAAGAAAAGTCTGGGTTCAAGAAATGTATGGTTTACAGGCACAATTCCCTCTCTGAGAATCACATGATCACTGTGTGTATTGTCTGGGCACCGCTCTGCCTGTGCGGCTTTTGGGACCTGAGCAGTTAACTCATTACATCCGAGTAACGCCTCCAGGTACATCTGCAGTTAACTCCTACTGATGCCTTTAGGTGTCAAATATTGCTTGTTCATATTTGCATCGGTAATTCAAAACCATTCTATGTACAAGGTTTTAATAGATTCCATCTTAAAGCTTACACAATGGCAAACTCAACTGCATTAATATTTGACCTCTGTCTGGTGCAGGTAAATAGATATTAACTGTTGTTTTTATGATATTAATTAATATCGATATAATTTTCACATTTTTCTAAATATCTCAACAACCAAGTAACAGAACTCCTAGCCTCATATGAAAGCTCTCAGCTAAATTAATAAAATGCTGCTGACAGTATATAGCTTAAATGGTTGCTGAGCTGCTGTAAGTTGTTTACAAAATATTACAAATGTAATAGCTACTGTGTTTACTGTGACTTACAAAGTTCAGTTTAAGATCTAGTACCTAAGGAATATTACCACTATAAAATAGTTTGTGCTGAACAGTTTGCCATTTATACTACTTTCATAATCCATGTGGTTCCAGAGATATGAACATTTGTTTGAAATATGAGGACATAATTTGATTCTGTCAAAAGGCTGAGGCTCCACCCATTGGAAGTTACAGTGCAAACTTCCTGAGCTCCATTGGAGTGACTGAGTTAATGAATATCGGGCCAAACTAGCAAAAAACACAGTCCCGGGTAAAGTATCACCTCCCAAAGAAAAGAAGTTATGTCCAAACTAGTTTTAAAAGGGAATACAAATGCCTTTCCTAGTCTACCAAGGGTCATTTCGAGCTGAAAGTTCACCAACCTTTGGAGCCTCTAACTCTGACGCTATTGGGTCGTCTCTTCCTGCTCACCCCATTTCACCTGTGCTGGAGTTGTCTGAAATGTCCACGTTTTCCATGCTCAGTATCCCCCAGTCCCTTTCTAATAAAGGACTCTTGCTTCTGTGGGCAGGTTGTGCACCACTTTCTCGCCTATCACACAGGAAGAATGCTCCCCAAAGTCATCTCCTTCCCCACCCTGGATCAGAGCTTCTGCTGTTCAGTGCCATTCCTTACATCCATTCCCATTAAGGAAGTCTTCCAAGCGGTTTGTGGCATCTTCTGCCTGGTCCACTAGATCATTTGGGAGCATTAAACTGTCAGACTTGGAACAGCTAAAGGGATCCTTTTTGCAGGCCCAGATTGAAGTAGGACTCCTTCCATTCTTCGCCCAGTTGCTTGAGATTTCGTCTTTGATCACTGTTTTTCCTCCCCTAGTCCCTTTAGCTCTGGGGTTTACTGGTCCAGCCCATGTTTTTACTTTTTAAGTTTTTATAGATAAATTCAGGCCAGTAAAATCCAACCCCAACCAGCTGCAGAGATTCATGTTTCAGTCCCCCCCCCCCCCTTGTCAGTACAGTGTAAGTGGATTGTTTGGCTATACCTCAGACACACAGAGCCCATGAAGACTTAAGTAAAATGTCATGGGCATTCAGAACCCATGTAACTAACACTGATGTGTCCTTAAGGGGTCATGCACATATATCCAATGAACCTCTGCTACTGGACATTAAAGGTATTACACAGTGAAGACTCTAATTTGTCTGGGTCTTTTTGTTGAATACTTTGTGTGATCTTGCCATTCGGTTTATACACACATGCACACACAGACACACGTGCATGTAAAATACACATCTGTATGTGTGTGTGTGTGTGTGTGTGTGTGTGTATGTATGTATTTATATATATATATATATATATATATATATATATATATATATATATATATATATATATATAAATATATCTATAGTGAAAATTGGATGAAGATAGGAGAAGGCTGCCAGCCTAGCCAGATAGAATTTTGGAGATAATTCTGTCATCTGTAAATATTAATGTAAACCACAGGCTTGTTTTAAATGGTAAACATAGTTTTACATGTGGAACTGGAAAAAAATGTAACAGTTTACTCTACTGACCAAGTAAAGCATATTGCGACCCTTTGATGTTAGGACTCGGAGCCAGTGAGTCTAGGGTGGGGCATCCTGCCTATTGTTTTAAGGCCAGAGTTAATGGCCAGAATTTACATGCATAAATGTCCTTTATTGCTCTGGTTTCTGCCCAGAGGTGAAGAATGTAAATGTAGTTTCTGTTAGCCTGGGGACCCAGGGAAGTGTGAAGAATGATGAAATGTGAACCTGAAATGTGATTTTAAAAATGGAGAGAATCGGAGAGCATTAAGCATTTTTGTCTTTACCATCCAACTCATCAGCAGTCTTGCTCTATATGTAAGTTTATCTTAGACTTGTGTTTTCTCTTAGAAATAACTAGAAAGATTAGATTGTGTTTTTCTGTGATGTCAGAACTGTACTACTGAATTATTTTAAGTATTTATCTGTGATCTCTGAACTCTTGACTAGCACTGTGTAGTAAAAAGTATTGTCTTGTGTTTTGACTATTTGTTATTAAATATTTTTAAATCTTTTTAACTGTGGCTGTTTTGTAGAGATAATTTAAGCTCTTTAGAGTACTTGCATGCCTTTGGTAAACTTGTACAAAGCCGCTCTAATAGCCTTAGCCCTGGGCTATACTACCAATTAGATAATATTGCACAGTAATAGTTGGACACCCTTTTAAGGGCCTTTGAGTAGCTGATTAATATTAGTGGGTGGTGGCAACTGGTACTACTGTATAGTCTGGAAAAAAAGGGGCACAGCTGGATAACCTGTGGCAGCCTTCCCCAGGAGTGTGTGTGTGGTTGTATAAACTCTTCTCAAAGTGTGTGTCAGCTACTTGGGCAGGGACATGAAGCTCTGGTTGGACAGAGAGGGAGCTGGAGGTTTTAGCTTGCTCACTAGGCTGAGATCTGGACCCTATAGCTATGCCAGTGGGGAGTCTTATTGGGGACCTGAAGTGCAAGGGAGCAACCAGCCCCAGACTGACTGTGATCTCTGTGCCCTCTTAAGGGAAATTGCAGTTTACTGTGTGTATTTGTTATCCTTTCCTCCTATACGAGACGCCCCTCAGTGGTGAGAATTGAGGCTCCTTGATTGCTGGGCCAGGGCATGGGTGTCGCATATTAATTGGCAGTGGTGAGATATCTACACCCCATATCAATTGGTTGGCAAATACTAATGGCTTCTAGTGGTGTGGGTAGAGGGAATTCCTGTAGCTTGTGTACAGTGAGCTCTGAAGGTGTTTTATATTCTAAATCAGCCACGCAGTGAATATTCAGAGTTCAGATCACAATTGTTTTATTCCTTTTGTTAGCTTAGTTGGTCAGGGTGAGCAGGCAGCATGTCAGCAGAGGAGTATGAAAAGCTGACAAGGAGCCAGCTGGTGGAGATGTGCCAAACTAGGGGACTGGTGCATGGAAACCTGACTAAGGCAGAACTGATTGCAGCCTTGGTTACAGCTGCATCAGAAAACAGCAACCAGGAGGACAATCGGACAGCAGTGGAGATAGAATACCCTCGGAGAATGGACAGCTCAACCTTTCTGCAGAGGACTTTAAAAATCCATCTGAAGCTAAAGAGACTCGAGTTGGAGGGCAGGCATTTGGAGATAGAAGCAGGTGAGAGACTGAGGAGTCTACAGGCTTAGGAGAATGAGAAACTGCTACGCCCTGGAAGCCAAGGAAAAGGAGCGGCAGAGGAAGCATGAGAGGGAAATGCTGACTCTTCGCCAGAGTCATGGAGGTAATGGGGAAGGGAGTAACTGGACCTCAGAAGCACAAAAGGTCAGTAAATTTCTTCTGCAGTTTAAAGAGGGGGATAATTTTGATAGTTTCATTCATATGTTGGAGAGGGTATGCAAACAGTATGGTGTTGACAAAAGGCTCTGGGTACGGTTCCTAACCCCCTTACTCCGTGGTAAAGCTGTAACTGTTTTGTCAAAAATGTCTGACGTTGCATGTTTTGATTATACTGCTGTTAAAAATCACTTGTTAAAATTGTTTAAGCTAACACCTGAAACGTATAGGAAAAAAGTTTTGTGAGCATAGATGCAAGGCAGATGAAAGTGTGTGTGAATATGTTGCTGAACTGAGCATTTATTTCCATAGGTGGGTGAGTGGATGTCAGGTCACCACTTTTGAAGGGCTGGCAGACCTTTTGGTGAGGGAACAAGCCCTTAGCACTTTGCCTGAGGACATGAGAATCTGGTTAACTGATGGACAGTGCGCCACTTCATATGAGTTGGGGAAGAAGGGAGACCTATACATGGCAAGCAGGGCAGCCCTGCACAGGAAAGGGACCCACCCAGTACTCCTCATGGGTCTAAAGGAACCCGTGGTGGGCAACACAAACTGCCCCAACAGAATCTGCCAGTAGCAGGGGAAGCCACTAGTCCAGGTACACATCCAGGAGCTAGGGTTAAATGTTTTGAATGCAACCAGTGGGGCCATGTGGCATACAGGTGTCCACGGAGGCAAGGTGGGGAACAAAAGGTGAGAGAGCCAATAAGTGGGAAAGACAAAATGCCAATAGTAGGAAGTCTTGAGACAACAAGGGTACCAAACTGCCATCCTGCGGATGTCTTGATAGGGAAGGATTTAGATGAGGCAGTACCATGTGTTTGTGCAGTTACATGCAGTCAGGCTAGGAGACAAGCATGTGGGTCTGGTAGCCTGGGGGAGACCCAGATAGACTGCATACTTGCAGCCAGGACTGGTGAGGTGGTTACTTCAAGGAGGGAGCTACCCTGTAGGGATGAGACTGAAGGTGAGCCACAGCTGCTTGGGGGTACTGGTGGTCTCTCAGATAGCGTGACTGCAAAGATAGAGGTGAGTAGTAGTACCCAGGCTGACAGTGAGGCACCACTGTCGGAGGATGCCAGACTTCCTGTGGAAGTGGAGCTGGGAAGGGTTACAAAGAGAGAGTTGAGACAGGCTCAGCTCTCAGACCCTACATTGCAAGGCCTGAGGCAGGTAGCTAAGGAGGCACCTGATTCTCAAGGAAAGAGGGAATCTGTATACTGGGACAAAGGGTTACTATACAGAGAGTGGACCCCTGAGGGAGGGCTAGAAGGTGAGAGTACAGCAGTTTGTAGTGCCTAGAGCCTACCATCTGGCGCTTCTAGCCATAGCCTATGATATTCCCTTTGCAGGTCATATGGGCATAAAATGTACAAAGATATGTATTACGCAGAACTTCTATTGGCCTGGAATTTCCAGAGATGTAACAGGGTACTGCAGGACATGTAAGCAGTGCCAAAAGGTAGGCAATGCAGGAGACAAGGTGAGAGCTCCTTTGATGCCTTTGTCTGTGATTAAGAAGCCATTTCAGAGGGTAGCTATGGATATTGTGGGTCCTCTGAGTACCCCAAGTTCCACAGGGAAAAAGTATATCCTAGTGGTAGTGGATTATGCTACACGATACCCTGAGGCGGTGGCTTTGTCCTCCATTGAGGCAGAGAAGGTGGCAAATGCATTGTTAGAGATTTTCAGCAGGGTAGGTTTCCCAAAAGAAATACTGATTGACAAAGGTGCCAATTTCATGTCAGACCTGCTGGCTTGTCTGTGGAAGTCCTGTGGGGTGAAGCACTTGAAGACCACCCCATACCATCCCCAGACTAATGGTCTTGTTGAGAGGTTAAACTGTACAATCAAATCCATGCTACGGGCATTTGCAGATCAATTTAAGAGGGAGTGGGACACATATTTGCTCCATCTGTTTGCTTACAGAGAGGTTCCCCAGGAATCCACAGGTTTTTCACCCTTTGAGTTGCTGTATGGGCATAGGGTGAGGGGACCTCTAGATTTAATTTGAGATGAGTGAGAAGGTGAGTGCGAGTCTCACAAGTTGTCTGTTGTGGCATACGTCATAAACCTCAGGACAAGGCTCAGGGAACTCATGAGCTTGGCCCAGGAGAACCTGGCATAAGCCCAACAACAGAAAAAGGTGTGGTATGACAGGAATGCTTAAGGTAGAGAGTATGCTGTGGGGCAGCAGGTAATGGCTCTCATTCCTGTCAGACACAACAAGCTGCAAGCAGCTTGGGAGGGATCCTACAAGGTGGTAAGAAAGTTAAGTGATGTTAACTACATGGTGGAACTGCTAAGCAGAAGGCAGGGGCACAAATTTTACCATGTTAACATGATGAAACCTTACCATGATAGGGAGACACTTGTGCTGAGCATTTGCAGTGGATTGCAGGAGGAGTCTGAGGGAGATCTGGTGACTGATCTCCTCTGTGAGGCTCGGGCTGACACCTCAGTGGAAGGGGTAGCAATGTCCCAGCAGCTATCTCCTACCCAGGTTCGTGAAATCTGAGAAGTGTTGTAGGAATGTGGGGACATGTTCACTGGGATACCAGGGTGCACCCATCTGGGACAGCACCAGGTGGATACAGGACACCAAAGGTCTATTAGGCAGGCCCCTTATAGAGTGCCTGAGAGAGTCAGAGTCTGAGGAAGGAGGGACAGGAGATGTTGGAACTAGGGGTAATTCAAGAGTCCAACAGTCCCTGGGCCTCCTCAGTGGTGCTGGTGCCAAAGAAGGATGGCAGCACCAGGTTCTGTGTGGACTACAGGAAATTAGTCACACAGAGTCAGATGCTTTCCCCATGCCTAGGACAGATGAGGCCCTGGAGCAGCTGGGTGAGGCTAAGTATCTTACCACCATTAATCTTACCAAGGGTTACTGGCAGGTGCCCTTGACTCTCAGTGCTAGAGAGAAGTCAGCCTTTGTGACTCCTTTTGGCTTGTATGAGTTCACAAAAATGCCCTTTGGGATGAAGAATGCCCAACAACTTTCCAGAGGGTGGTAGATCATATCCTAGCAGGAGCAGGAGGGTTTGCCCTTGCTTACCTAGATGATATTGCCATCTACAGCCATTCCTTGCAAGAGCACCTTCAACATGTCAGGGAGGTGCTGGGCAGACTACAGAGGGCAGGATTGACCATTAAGCCGAGCAAATGTCAGGTGGGTATGGCAGAGGTCTCCTACCTAGGACATAGTGGGGAGTGGTACTATAAGGCCAGAACCTGCCAAAGTGGAAGTCATTCAGGCATGGCCTGCACCTGTTACTAAAATGCAGGTGAGGGCATTTTTAGGGACAGCAGGGTACTACAGAAAGTTTGTCCCTTGTTATAGTACCATAGCTGCTCCCCTCACAGACCTGACAAGGAAGAATAGGCCAGATAAGGTAGTGTGGACCCCAGCATGTCAGCAGGCATTCTAGAAGCTTAAAGAAGCTTTGGGATGACCCTCTTGTGTTAGCCAGCCCAGATTACAGCAAATAATTTGTTGTGCAGGTGGATGGTTTAAACCAGGAGATGGGGGCTGTACTTGGCCAGATTTCTTCAGAGGGGGAAGAGCACCCAATGGTTTATCTCAGTCGTAGGCTCCAACCCATAGTGTGGGCACTGCAGAAACTTCAGCCTTCTCTGTATGGAAGGAAATTCACTGTTATGACTGATCATAACCCCCTAACATGGTTAAACAGAGCCAGCCAGCAAAATACCAAGTTGCTAAGATGGAGCTTGGGGTTGCAAGCATATTATATGTCCATGCAGCACCGCAGTGGGATTAGCAATGCCAATGCAGATGGGCTGTCAAGACAGGGAATGGGGTAAGGTATACTCAGACAGACCCAACTCCTTCGAGCAGCATTTCTCAAAGGTCACTTGAAAAACTAGCTTGAGTTCTCCGGGGGGGGGTGATATGTGAAGATAGGTGAAGGCTGCCAGCCTAGCCAGATAGAATTTTGGAGCTAATTCTGTCATCTGTAAATATTAATATAAACCACAGGCTTGTTGTCTTAAATGGTAAAAATAGTGTTACATGTGGAACTGGAAAAAAATGTAACTGTGCACTCTACTGACCAAGTAAAGAATGTAACCCTTCGATGTTAGGACTCGGAGCCAGTGAGTTTAGAGTGGGGCATCCTGCCTATTGTTTTAAGACCAAAGTTAATAGCCAGAATTTGCATGCATAAATGTCCTTTATTGCTCTGGTTTCTGCCCATAGGTGAAGAATGTAAATGTAGTTTCTGTTAGCCTGGGAACCCAGGGAAGTGTGAAGAATGATGTAATGTGAACCAGGAATGTGATTTTAAAAACAGAGAGAATGAGAGAGCATTAAGCATTTTTGTCTTGACCATCCAACACATCAGCACTGTCTTGCTCTATATGCAAGTTTATCTTAGACTTGTGTTTTCTCTTAGAAATAGCTAGAAACTAGAAATATTAGACTCTATTGTTCTGTGATGTCAGAACTGTACTACTGAATTATTTTAAGTATTTCTCTTTGATCTCTGAACTCTTGACTAGCACTGTGTAGTAAGAAGTATTGTCTTTTGTGTTTTGACTATTTATTAATATTTTTAAACTCTTTCAACTGTGGCTGTTTTTGTAGAGATAATGTAAGCTCTTTAGAGTACTTGCATGCCTTTGGTAAACTTGTACAAAGCCACTCTAATAGCTTTAGCCCTGGGCTACACTACCAATTGGATAATAATATTGCACAGTAATAATTGGACACCTTTTTAAGGGCCTTTGAGTAGCTGATAAATCTTAGTGGGTGGTAGCATCTGGTACTACCGTATAGTCTGGGGAAAAAGGGGCACAGCTGGAGAACCTGTGCCAGCCTTCCCCAGGAGTGTGTGTGTGTGTGGTTGTGTAAACTCATCTCAGAGTGTGTGTGTGTGTGTGTGTGTGTGTGTGTGTGTGTGTGTGTGTGTGTGTGTGTGTGTGTGTGTGTGTGTGTGTGTGTGTGTGTCAGCTACTTGGGCAGGGACACGAAGCACTGGTTGGACAGATAGGGTGCTGGAGGTTTTAGCTTGCCCACAAGGCTGAGATCTGCACCCTATAGCTGTGCCATTGGGGTGTCTTAATGGGGACCTGGAGAGCAAGGGGACAACCAGCCCTGGACTGACTGTGATCTCTGTGCCCTCTTAAGGGAAATCGCACTTTACTGCGTGTATTCGTTGTCCTTTCCCTCCTACATGAAACTCTTCTCAGTGGTGTTAGTGGTGAGGATTGAGGCTCTTTGATTGCTGGGCCGGGGCACGGACTTCACATATATGTAAATGCATATGCATACACACACAATGTCAGCGGCATTTCCCCTCATGCTATTATGAGCTTTCATGTAGTGCCAGGCAATTCTGTCAAGGTGGTTTGCTCGTTGAGATATTTACTGAAATGTTAATATTATGCTGATTTATATAATTATGTATACAAACATTAATGAATAAGTCATGCTCTAGTAAGAGTGAAGTATAGTTAACAGTTTTGTAGCTTTAAGTTGGTATTTTTCAGTAGCTCATATTTAGCATGGTTTTTGCAATTATAAATGTTCACAAGTAGCAGCAGCAACCAGGAGATGCCACTTAGATGATCCTAGAGAATACGTTTTTAGCAAGGATAGTTAATTTATTAAAACCTAGTAGATTTGTTAAAGCTTAGTAGATAAATGGCTTTCATTTGTGTTACTGCTCATTTTTTCTAATCAGAAATGAGTAGAAAACCCTAGTGAAAATAAAATGAATCCATTACTAAAAATATTAAGGAAGTCATACTTTTGGGAGAATATATGCAAGATGCTTGCTAAAGTCTAGTCTCTCCTTAAGTTGCCTAGTTTATGTACAAGTAAAACACCACTAAATAGTGAAGTAAGAATAGTTCATTTTGTTTTTGGTAAGTTACGAGGCAAGGTTGTCCTGTACAGGCTGGTAATGAAGGAAACGGTGTTTGTGGTTTAATCAAGTCTATTCTAAAGGAGAAGTTAGGAGCCACAATGGAATAGCCATGATCTAAGTATGAAGGTTGAATTAGGTTGAGTTTGTGAGTAGCTTGGAATCCATATGGATTAAACCAAGGAAAGGGGTTCCACTGGATGAAATCAAGTTTGTGCAAGACCATCAAGCAGTCATTGTGCTTTTTAAACAGCAAATGGGTAAGATCGCAGGCCAAGCAGGCTGAGAGTAAAACAAATTGAACAGATTGAGCAGCACTTAATCAGAATGGTGGATAAAGGCAAGAAGGCAGTGTTAGCCTGTATGGTACTCTGAATGATGAGGAAGGGATGACTTTGATGAAGTATGTTTGACATGCTGTGAAAAAGAAGAGGTATTATGAAGACAACCAAGTAGAACATTATAAAATTATCTGGGAGGAGATATTTGATTTGAGTGACGTGATGTCTGTTTATGCAAGCAGTTTTTGGACAGGATGGATCAGTAAACTGGAAAGTTCTACATGATGACCTGGACTGGGTAGTAGTAAAGGCATGTTTGTTAAAATGCATTCTATTGAAGGGTTTGTTTAGTGAGTAGATGTGAAAGGCTAAAGTTGGTATGTGTGATGGGCAGCTAAATGTTGTTGTGTCTTTCGGCTTTTCCCAGTAAGGGGTCGCCACAGTGGAACTCCGGTCCGCTAATGATCGGCAGTAGATTTTTACGTGCCGAGTTGCCGGCCCTGATGCACAACCTTCAACGAAGGTGTGCCCATTCATGCATGTCTCCATCAGAAGACGATCTAGCTGAGAATCGAACAGGACAACGTCTTACTGTGAGGCGACAACGCTACCGCAGCGCCACCACTGCGATTGGGCAGCTAAATGTACTATCCAAATATTTCCCTTTTCACCAAAAAAAACTTACTGTAAAATACTGTAGATTCTGCATCCATGTAAGCAGTATTTCTACCTTGTTTTATGTAATTAAATTGTCTTGTTTACATACTACATTATGTGCAGAACTGATTGCAACTATATTTACTTACTGTGTTTTTATTTGATGGCCCAGGCCATGTCTGAAAATGGTTCTGTTATTGGGATTGTCCTGGTTTTAATCAGTTCTGTAGAATATTTGCTAGAAGAAACCATTTTGCAAAGTTGTATAAAAGGAAGGACAAGCATGTTTAAAATCTGTGCACTATTGAACAGAAATGTGAAAGTATGATGTTTCTAGATGCTGGTAAAGGAGTTGAGAACTGTATCAAAGGCATTGAGACAGTGCAAGTTAGATTATTGATTAATACTGGACGTTAGTAAGCAAAATGATGAATTTAAAGTAGGCACAGGTGCAGACTGTTAGAAAAATCAGACCAACAATATTTGGTACAAGGACTCTGCACTACTATATAATTGGTTAAAGATGATTCCAAAGTTATCATTTAAGCCCCCTTTACTTTAGAAGAAGATAGACGAGCACATTTTATCCTTGAAAAAATATCAATGTTTTTTCAAATCTCTTTTAATCCTCATCTTTTACTACTGATCTGAAGTAGTTTACTTCATTTGGTCTTCAACCTGTGGGTTCCGGATCCACATCGGATCTGACACGGCCGCATTTTCCAGGCATGGATCCACGTTCCAAGCTCCTCCCCTTACCCACAATGCCCCCTCTCTCTTCAGATCTCGTTTGCAGCCAGCATTGTTTCCGAGCTCCAGTTTAGTGGGTCACTAACTGTGTGAAAACTTTTAGATTTATATCCCTTTCTCTACTTTACATCTTTCCTTTCCAAAAAAAAAAAAAAAAAGCTTTCCTTTTCTTTTTCGGAATGTCGGTAGTCAGATGGCTAACCGAAGACATATCTGGATAATTGAACCGAGTACCAAAATATTTAGAAGCGTAAATATACTGCCAACGAATAGTTTGTTGCTTAAATAAGGCACAAACCGACAGCGAGGTACGTCGTGGTCAGGGCCTAGGCAAGGAATACAGTACGAATGAAAATCTTTGAGGTATTTGCTTTCCACAAGAAATACAATTATTTACTTTTACTGGCATTGGTTTAGAGCAAGAAAATGTTTCCCCAACTGGGTACTTAGCTTTAGTTGAAGACTTCGGTTCTGAAACTCGAAAACAAAAATTTCAGGAGTCGGCCGACCGGCACTTGCGAACTGTTTCCGCTTCAGGTACCGCACGGCAAGAAAGACTGATGTAATGGCGTCAGCTGCATGCTTTATACCTCTGACTACAGCAGCCGACGCAGGACCCAAGACTTTGATAATCAGGCAGACTGAGGGCTACTGCAAGCAGATAACCCAAATGTGATGACTGCAACAGTGAATACACTCGAACATCTACATTTATGGTAAGTGTACACAACTGTACTTTTTCTGCTCCTACTCCCTAAACTCCTTGTAGAATGACACCTCCATCCTTCATTGAGACCTCCCACCTGGAATTATAGTCAGGTGTTGCCCACTTCTAACCCCAGGGATATTTTTGTATGCCTTAGCATCAAACCTGAGAAGCAAGCATACAATGTTGAATGCACATTCCAACGGGCATTCCATCCCTTGATGTGTTAGTCAGCGGCCTCCTTTGTTGCACACACGTTTTTGTGGAGCACTAATGCCTCTCTCCATCCTAATCTAGAGTATGGGATGGTGTCATTTAAAACAAAAATGCATTTCCTCCTCAAGGTATGCGAGTTGGGCAATGACCACTCAAGCCTATTTCCTTGGATAGCCCTCCAGCTTCCCAGATTGTCGATGGATCCTATATCCCCAGCACTGTAAATGGACACCTAGCCCTGTGTTAACAGGCTGGCTTAATAATCGAATCCTTGTTGTTTCAAACCAAGTTCTTTTCACTGGTCTAGTACAAAATCCTTAATATTTCAGGACAACTTCTTTTGAGACAAAACCTGTACTGGCCATTGAAAAGAAGAATGGAAGAGACTAACAGGCAATTTCATGTAGTAATAATTAAATTAGAAGTTAATGCTTTGGGTCTACAACAAGTGCTGCCACTTGTTGAATAGGCAAGTACTTGAACTCTCACAAACCTAGACCTCTCCAGCTCTTCCTGAACCTAAAACTCCCTTCCCCATGGGTGCCCTAATCCACACTCCCACTCCCTTACTACAGCTGCTGTACTTATGTCACTCAAATTTGAATAATGTTTTTCTGCAAATTTGGGCAGCTGCTTGCCTGGACTCATATTCAGGTTTGAGTGCTAGCAACAGTATGCCCAATTTACAAGATGCTAGAATCCCTGGCTTTGAAGACGGTAAGTTGCACTTACTACTGTACTACTGTATCATGTAAAGCAATTTTTCAAAGGGGTCCTGCAACTAAGGCTTGCTAGTCCTGCTGCTGTTCATCTGCCCCTCAATTCATTAAAATGTTATGCTATGAACAATTCAGTTTAATCAGTCCCCAGGATTCATGAAGCTCGGTGCAAGGCCGGTGTAAGGCCTGCGCCGGCGGTGCAGTGAATAGTCGGCGTAGTAGCGCCATATGCATAGTAATGAGTGCGCGCCGCAACCACAGACACGTGCGTAGTGTACGTGAGCGAGCCCAAGTAGGATGCGTCCGGAAGCGTGGCTAAGCCGGCAGGCGATGAGCAACCTAAAGTGCTGACTGCCACAGTCCGCCCATAATAGTAATGGCACCAGCCGGGGCCCGTGCAGAATGAAACGCACACAGAGTATGCAACATAGTACCCGTCCCAACAAAACGGAGAAGCAAACACAACCCACGAAGTCCTAAGTGTACCCGTCCAAGGAACAAAGGATACGCGTAACACCGTGTTCGTCCCGCAATGCACCGTCAGTGGGCATACCCAGAGAAGGTGTACCGCAGCATGTCAGTGCGCTGCACCGACATAGGAGTAGCGACTAAGGTTACCACCTGTCCCACTCTGCGAGGGGCAGTCCCTCTATGGGCAGTTGTGTCCCGATAAAAAATATTAAAAACGGCAAATGTGCTAAGATTGTAGGACATAATTATATCCCGTATTTTATGTAATGGCTGCATAAAATAGTTATTTCCGTAACTAAAATACCTAAATGTCACAAGAAACAGAATAAGCAACCAAACTGCTACAAGAATAAGCTGTTATTTAGGCAAACAAGTTAAGTTCTATGCTATGTACTGACCGTGGGTATGTGTCGGCCTGTAAAATCTGATGCGAGTCCCGACAATGTCCCACCTTGGCCATTGGAAAAGGTGGCAACCCTAGTAGCGACATGGGCATGGTCACCAGGGTTACCAACTGTCCCACTTTGCTATGGACAGTCCCTCATTTGACAGTTGTGTCCCGCCAAAAATCGAACAATGGCAAATGACCTGAGATTTCCGGGCATAAATATTCCCTCAATATACCTGTAATAGTAGCATAAAACATATATTTTGTATATGAAACACATACATGGCATAAGAAACCGAATAAGGAACCCAAATGCTACGAGAATAAGCGTATATTATGGCAAAAAAGTGAAGTTCTTCTCTACTTGCTGTGGGTATGTGTTGTCCTGCAAAATCCGATGTTTCCACAAAAGATGTCCCACTATGGGCATTGGAAAAGGTGGCAACCATAATGGTCACAAGCAGTAGTGAGAGTACACAGCCGGGTAGCCGTGTCGACATAACAACAGGAAGGAACCAAGATACCCTAAACACAGGCAAACATGTGCATAGCAACATGTACCACACCCAGCAACGTGTTTGTCGCATACACAGGACGGCGTATGTCTAAGTGTAATATCCAGAAGCAGAACCCATGCATGCAAATGTAATACACAATAGCCCCATTGTAGCATGTAAGTCCCACCCATGTACGACCGTGCACCCAACCCAGCTAACAGCCTTGTGCAGCTACACACCTACACACAATGGGCATACCTGAAATGTGGTAAGAAGTATCGTTTTAGGCAGTGCCACGCGGGCAAATATGTACCCCACATGTCACCAACCCACCTCAGGTACAGATATGCAAATGGCTGCATGTGAATGTGTCTGCAGAATGTGTACATCCCGCATGTGGTATGCACCCGTCCAAACCCTATAGGCTTGCACACGCCACGGTGCACATAACTGTACACATGTGGACAAGTCGGGATGTTGAACCACCGCACCGATGATTAGCTATGCAGACAAGTCAAACACATATAGCGGAACATGTGCCTACCAAACAGGACGTCCTAACAGGGTGCCACAGGCACAGAAGGGGAAGGTGGGACATCACATGTGGAGAGTAGCGTTGCCGGACGGCCAAACACCCACGGCCAAGGTAAAGGACGGAACAACATGCATATGGCCGGATGGATGTTGTTAGAAAAATATATATAGAAACACATATGAAGTGCCAGTTTAGAAGCAAAATACTATATAATGCATTGAATTGTACTGTACAATATGGCAGTAGAAATGATCATGCATGTAATTGGTGAAGCTTAGCTGCAGTGTGATCGAACTCTGACCCTGGCAGTAACCAGTTCAGCAGGCTTATGTCTCTCAGCATTAATTATCTGCTGGGTTACAGAAAAATAAATGTATGTACATGTATATCATCCTCCTTTCCACTGAGGAGGATGGCCTTGTGAGCTCTATCGAAGATAGAGTACAACTCCTTACCAGAGAGACAAAGGAACGTATTAAGAAATGAACTGACTATTGTATCGGAACAGTCCAGGGTCCTTGAAACAGCAACAATTACAGAAGGACACTGTAATTGACCAGGTGCCTTGCAAGGCTGTGTTATTCTCATGGGAAAACATTTTAAAAGCATTACCTCAGCACCCTCGTATGAATAGAATATTGCGGAGCATAGTGATGGAAATGCCCTGTGACTGACCACGTCAGTAAGGTGGTCAAAAGCTGATTGTAAACACTATATAAACAAATTGCTTCCTGTATAGGGTCAGACAAAACTCTCATACTTGGACTGTATAGTTTTCTGCCTGCCGGTGTACACTACTAAAACGTTGTGAACCTGAGCTTCCTGTGTTATTGACTGTCACTTAGAAAAGCCTACTGATTTCTACAGTCTGGTTTTAACAACTTATTTGACATTGTGGTCCTTCTTAGCCGGAATTCCCTTGGTAAGCTACAGGTCAGAGTGCATGGGTGGTTAGACATCTGCGCAGGAGAAGTTGCCTAAATGGTTCTTCTTGAGTGAAAAGACCTCCGACTGAATTGTTGTGTGTAAAGAGGCTGTCCACTGTCTGATCTGTGGCTGAAAAGCGGAAAACTGGATCCCAAGAAGAAAACGTGCAGTCATAAACGGGAGGCTCAGGTAAGGAGAGTTTGCCTCTTTGTCTCTGTTGTAGATCAGGAACCAGGCTACATTGTGTTTCTGTTAACAGTTGTGATAGCAGGTCGAAGACCAATCCAAGTAGTTTTACATTTGGACATAGATCAGGGGAACACAGAGTAGAGTAAATAGTCATTGTAGACACTACAGTGGATACAGGGAAGGAGATACCACGTGGTACGAGAGAAGGGTTACGTAACAGTCGTTTAGAAGACATGGGAGATTAGTGCACTAAGAGATCGTGAGATCCGCGTTTGATGGGTGATGTGAAGTATATGCAATTGCAGAGAGCACATAATGTGAGATATTCTGCAAAATGGGGTAATAAATATGACATTGATGGTATATTAGACAAAATATCGTTAGTGAAACATTGGAATCACTTAAAATGTGACGCAGATGTTCTAGGGTTACCACCTGTCCCACTTTGAGGGACAGTCCTCTTGGCCAGTTGTGTCCTGCAAACAAACTGAACAAATGGCAAATGTCCTGATATCTTAGGACAAAAATATTTCCTATATCTTCTTTAATAGTAGCATAAAACAGTTATTTTGTATCTGAAACACCAAAATATTATAATAAACAGAATAAGCAACTCAAATGCTACAAGAATAAGTTGCTATTCTGGCAAAAAGTAAATTGCTGTCCTTTGTACTGGCCGTGGGTATGTTTTGCCCTGCAAAATCCGACGTTCCTAACACAAATGTCCCACTTTGTGCATTTGAAAAGGTGGCAACCCTAAGATGTGCAGGCTAAAAAACAGCGACAATTGGGTATCCCTCAAGCACATAGGTGGATTGAGGTAGTGAACCGAAGGGAATAGAAGCCTAAAAATGCGAAAGCATCATACGTAGACAAAGAAGATAATAATACAGTAGTAGCGACGGCCCCCCCCCTCCACCACCTCCGATACCACATCCAGGATATGAAGTGGGAGGGCAGGCTAGTCCCCCCCACGTCATCCTGTGGCAACAGAGGTATCACAACGACCAATTGTAAGAGAAGCTATTGAAACCACATCCCGAACACGTAAAATACCTAGGGACACTCAAGTAAGAAGAGAGTCACTAGAACAGAGTGAGGATATCTGTCAATTAATTGAAGTACCGAACCCTCAGGCAGGACAGGAAGGCCAGGACCCAACTCCCTTAGTGTATAGACCGTGGACACCAGAAGATATCCGGAAAGTCACAGAGGGAATTCCCCATCCACAAAGTAATCACTATTCACCATGCAATACCCCTGTATCTCCTGATAGAAAAGCAAAGGGGGAATGGCGGATGGTACAGGATTTACAAGCTGTAAATCATGTAATAATACCTAGGGTACCGATGGTGCCAGACCCACATACTATATTGAATGCTATGAACCCGCAACAGAAGTATCTTACCGTGGTACATATAAGTTATGCTTCCTTTACAATACCTATACATCCAGATAGTCCGTATTGTTTTGCATTTACATTCAGGGTAACAGATACAGCCATACCCGGCTATCGCAGGGATACTGTGAAAGTCCAACGATATTCGCACAGGAGATGGCTAGCAACATGCCGGTGTTTACTCCACCCGGGGGCAGTCAAGTTCTACTTTATGTGGATGATATCCTGCTTACGGCCCCTACCCAGCAGCAATGTAGGGAAGATACAATAGCATTATTGAAATATTCAGCAGAACAGGGACATAAATTAAGCAAGCATAAATTGCAACTACGGAGAATACAGGTCAAGTACCTGGGATATGTGGTATCCAAGGAGGGTAGAACATTAGATGACGATAGGAAGGCAGCAATTTCACAAGCACCCAAGCCAACTACCAAGAAGGGAATGATGTCCTTCCTGGGCCGACTAACTTTTGTCGAAGCTGGTTACCAAACTATGCTTTGGAATCTGCTCTATTGTCTGCTTTAATCTTTAATACACCTATGGCAGCACAAGATATACTACACTGGATTCCAGTAGCAGAAACAGCTTTCTGCAGACTAAAACGATTGATAGCTTCAACATCTGTTTTAGGTCTCCCGAATAATCATAACAGATGTTTTCAGACTGTAGATTGTAAGCAGGGATATATGACGTCAGTCTTGACGCAACAGCATGGAAGTAAGCAACGCTCCATAGCTTACTACTCATCGCAGTTGGACCCAGTGGCATGGTCATTGCCACATTGTGTACAGGCAGTTGTTGCAGCAGCCATGGCAGTACAGGCCTCGGCATCAATGGTATTATACCACCCTCTCACTGTGAGAGTGCCTCATGCGATCATTTTGCTGCAAGAGAAAATAGCATTCTTGACCCGTGCTAGACATCTTTCTTGTTTGACCATACCCCTGAGTCAACCTCATATGGTGATTGAACGTTGTACAACATTAAACCCATCAACGTCACGTCCGACACCTGTGTATGGCACACCACACAGTTGCCTACAGGAAATGGAGCAAATTACTTTACACAGACAGGATATCACTGATATACCCTTAGATGATGCAGAGGTGACAGTTTATGTGTACGGATCATGTAGAAAGAGTCCTACAGGAAAGAATCAAGTAGGTTATGCAGTAGTTATTGATAATGAGATTGTAGAAGCCCAACCCCTGCAGCATAACGTGTCTGCTCAAGCAGCAGAATTGATAGCTTTAACACGTGCTTGCACTCTAGCGAAAAACAGATGTGTGGACATTTATACCGATAGTCAGTATGCTGTCTCTACAGTGCATGTTTATGCGCAGCAGTGGAAGAATAGGGGAATGATAACATCCACTGGTAAACCGATTAATCATGCGCAATTGATCTTGAATTCATCAGATCCCATTCAGTTACCTACTAAAGTAGCTAATTGTAAATGTGCAGCTCATACAAAGCAACAGGATAAGATTAGGAAAGGTAAGGCACGAGCTGATGCAGCTGCAAAACAAGCAGCCTCACAGTCAGAAAGTGTCTTTTTGAATGAGGAATGACAATCCTCAGAGATTCTAGATTTAGAAATGTTAGAAACAATGCAAACATCAACTACGAAAGCAGAAAAGCAGACGTGGGTAAGACGAGGAGCAATCCTTGAAGACGGACTGTACATATCCACAGTGAGAAAGCCAATATTAACGTCTAATTTATTCAGATATGCGGCTTTGTTGAGCCATGGGTAGAGCCATGTCTCAACAGGGGGGATGGTACAGTTGGTTAACAGAATATTCCTAACATACGGAATTAGGAACCACATACAAACATTATGAGCAGCGTGTCATATTTGCAGTAAACATCATGCACAGGGAGCATTTCAACCGAAGCGAGTGAGTTTCCCTACACCACCATATCCGTTCCATACTATTTGTATGGAGTTTATACAGCTGAATAAATGTGAAGGGAAGAAATACTGTTTAGTGATTTATAGATATATTATCAAAATGGGTAGAAGCATTCCCAACCAGGAATCCGGATGCAGCAACAGCGGCAAAGGTCCCAGTAAAATAAAGTATCCCTAGATCTGGCATACCGGAAAGAAGCTACAGTGACAATAGAACACATTTTGTGAACCAGACAATCCAGCAACCTGGGGGATTATGTGGGATTACCTTGAATAATCATTGCATGTACAACCCACAGTCAGCATGACTGGTGGCGAGGTACAATGGGATCCCGAGAAATAAGTTGAGGAGGTTGATGTGTGACACCCAGACGAACTGGATTTGCTGTCTACCTCTAGCATTGCTGAGCATGACAACAGTTCCAAATGTAAAGGGTTTGACCCCCTTTGAAGTAGTATTTGGAATGGCATATTATGTGCCACAGTGGAAAGCTGTCATGCCTGCATAGCTGGAGGTCGATGGCTCATTAGCAAGTTACATGAGAGGATTGTTAACCAATAACACTGTTTTGCAGTTAAACTCTTTTTCAGATAAAGAGCAAGCGAAGCCGGACGCAGAGCTGACCCCAGTATCCTGGGTGTGTTTGACTGTTATCCAAACAAGTAACTGGCAGAGTCCAACGTGGGAAGGTCCGTACCAGGTACTGTTGGCAACGCCTACTGCAGTAAAGTTTGTGGAAAGGTCGTCCTGGGTTCACCTGACCCTTTTCAAACCGGTAAAGGATATCCAGTCTAATTTACATGTTGTAGCCGATATACCATAGAGACAGAATCACCCGGGGCAGAGTGTATAACAATACAAAGCAACCCCAAACACATTGGTTTACTGTCCCACTGATCATACACCTATTAACCATGTTTGTGGTGACTTTACTTTTGCTGGGATCTTTCCTGCATATAACTACACAGATACAAATAGTAATACGTGATGAACTGGCCACAGATCGGCATCCAAACCTCAACACATACCTAGGCATGACGCGTGTGCATGTACAGAGTATGAACATTTCAAATTGCTGTGTTTGTAATGCCATACCTACATCATATGGAGGACTTCCAATGTATGTTGTCCCCTTGGGGATAGATTGAGACTTGTGAATATTTACCTTTTGATACAGGTTCTGTGAGATCACAGGACAAAGTGGCACTGTACTTACCTGTTACACAAAAAGGAATTGTTTGTTTTCATAAACATGATACAGTCCAAGTTGGTGGGAGTAATTGTAACATAACTGTGTCTTACAAATGTCATATAACAGCCAAAGATTACAGTACTAGTTGTAGCACCATTCATGATTTGTATTTAAGCTTAATGAGAACAACGTGGAAAGATGTGCAGAAACATCCTGAATTGTATAAACAGTCGCCTGTTATAGACAGGAAAATGTTACATGCAGAGTTAACCCGCATCAGTAGTAAAGTAGAATATTGTTATTTTGTTTGTGGGAAAAAAGCATATCAATGGTTACCTGAGAATTGGTCCGGCAGTTGTTTTTTGGGTTATCTGGCTCCAGCCATATGACATACTGCAGAATTGCCTCTGGAGTGCAAGCGAACTGTAAGAGATATAGCTCGAAGAACTGGGAACTCAGTCTAGAAACCTACTAATCCAGTGGGTGAAATGGAAGCTGTTTGGAAAAATCATTCTTCTGCAAGAGATAAATGAAAATTGACTCATATGGACTTGAGTGACAGTGTTATATCCTGGGCTGGAACAATCCCAGCTTATGGAGCATTGAAATCAATCAGGGAACTGAGGAAGTTGTCAAAACCTCTCGGAGGAATGAGCAATGCGACTTTTCGCTCGAACTTGTGACTGATGAACTGAATGCAATGAGAACTGTTGTGTCACAAAATGTAATGGCTCACGACTGCACCCTGGCGGCGAGAAGTGGTACGTGCGCGCTTATCAAAGAAGATTGCTGTGTCTAAGTACCACATAATAAGCACGATATCAACGACCACCTAGAGGTAATACAGCAGGTATCAGCCATGGCGGAACCAGGCCCAAACCCACTGACAAACTATTTCCAGAAACCATTTGGTGGATGGGGTTCACTCATACTGAATATCTTGATTGCCATTTGTGTTGTTCTGCTCATATTGGGAGCATGTGTCTGTTGCGGGATACTTTGTATGAAAGTATTAGTCAGGGACTCTGTTGACGTATCTGTAACCGTGACTATGTATCAAGACCTGTAGTGGGATTTGTTACTACCAAATGAAATCCTTTCTGAAATGTACAACAAATGACTTGCCTAGTTAAACGTTCCAGAGAGGAAGAGGCTAGGGAATGAAATAATGTTGTATATGTTTCTGGATAGAATAGAAGCAATCAAAGGAGGGAGAATGTTAGAAAAATATATATTTAAACATATATGACGTGCTACTTTAGAAGCAAATAGTGTATAATGCATATTATTCTATTTTACAATATGGCAGTAGAACTTATCATGCATGTAATTGCCTGTAGTGTAGCTGCAGTGTGATCGAACCCTGACCCTGGCAGTAACCAGTGCAGCAGGCGTATGTCATTTAGCATTAGTTATCTGCTGGGTTAGAGAATAATAAATGTATGTACAGGTATATCTTTCATCCTTCCACTGAGGAGGATGGCCTTGTGAGCTCTATCTAAGATAGAGTACAGCTGCTCACCAGAGAGACAAAGGAACCTAGTAGGAAATGAACTGATTATCGTATCCGAACAGGCTTGGAACCTTGACAGAGCAGAATTTACAGAAGGACATTCTAATTGACTATGTGCCTCGCAAGGCTGTGCCATTCTCATGGGAAAACATTTAATAAGCATTACCTTAGCACCGTTGTAGGAATACTATATTGTGGACTATAGTGATGTAAATGCCCTGTGACTGGCCACATCATTAAGGTGGGCAAAAGCTGATTGTAAACACAATACTCATACAGCTGTTTCTTGTATAGAGTCAGACAAAACTCTATACTTGTACTGCATAGTTATTTGCCTCCTGGTGCACACTATTAAAACGTTGTGAAACTGAGCTTCCTGTGTTATTGACTGTCATTTTGAAAAGACTAATGAGTGTTACAGTCTGATTTAAACAACGTAATTGACAGATGTGTATGTTCTAGCATGGGAATAGGTCAAGCCAACCACCACAATCACCATGTGTACCACATACAAACAGCCAGTAACACGCAGTAGTAATGCATGAAGGCATACACGACTGTGGGAATAGCACAGGACATATGGCACGTGCCAAGTGCAGATGCGTGACACAAAACCCCAGGATGTGGCTCCCTGCAAAGAGGAACATGTGCCAACGACACCTCCCACAGATATACCGGCAATGAAAACACATACCAAACACACAGAAACACTACCGTCCAACCCACGACCGCAACGGAGGCTGGTCAAACACCACCATGAAGCATGCACAAACAGGGACATGTGTAACCGTTGCCTTAACACCCCCCCCATAGGCCAAAGAAGAATAGAATGGACATATGCATGTAATGTTGTGAAGGGTGTGTGGTAGTCCTCAGTATCACAGTGGTAGGGACACAGATACACTGTAATCAACTGTGACGTATGTGCACTGTAGACAGCATACCTGCAGGTAATACAGAGGACAATCACATGCCACAGAAATATACACATGAGAAAGAGGATAGGGGATAGACAAGTGTAAATGGGACAAACTATGAATATAGGTTCATAGGTCCATAGGTACAGGGTAGGCCATCTACCCAAGTTCAGCCATAACCCTACACCATAGTTAGGATTCCTTCGCCAACCTTCCAGTCCGGAGATAAAATGCTTATGATATTGCTGTACCTCTGTCAAGCAGTGATAATGATGTAATCCCTGGCCTATATCTGCAATCCCCCATCCAACGGACAACATACCCCCGAACAAGGCTAGCAATGATCTCTGCCTCACATGTACTGTGATGTAGATCCACAGCATTGTGAGTGTCCGGGTGACGTATGTGTCACTCCAACACATCCTATTAATGACCGCGTCAAGGTTCATGTCACCTGCCCTTGTGGTTCCGAGGGATGCAGATACAGTAGGTGAAGCATAGACATGACATATGGGTTGACATGGCCTCGTATGTCAGGCACAGGTCAACACTGAACAACAGGTATGTGACTGAATGGAGCAGGGGTCCTACAAGTGGGGCAGCATTACACAAATCCATGACACCCTGCATCTGTATGACAATTAACCTATGAGTCCTTCCCAGCTGCTGTAGGTGTCGGGTCAGATACCCTCCGAATGGGGCAATGTAGTCAATCATAGGTGTAACACGTAATGAGTACAAGGAGACAATGACCTACCCTGATCTAGATGCGAATCCCTGCACAAACAGGTGGGCAATGTAGAAGTAACACCGAACCACGATAGCAACGTGTGTGTTGAACGAATGGTGACCGACAACCTCTGTCCCCTGATCCCTGGTAATCACCCCTGCGCTCAGTGGACTGCCACCCATATGCTGGACAGGGGTGACCTAGTACTCCTCGACAGGTATGATGTTGCATTACCTAGCATTTAGCTGTAGGCCATGTCCCTGACAGCAGATATGCATATCTGGGAGGCTCCTTTGAAGGATATCCGTGTCAGATGTCCGTCCCACTATGGCACCCGTTTCGCAGTCATCTACAAACAATGTCGCCCATAACACCCCTGTGTGTGCCTGTACTGTGGAAATGTAGATGTATAAGAGGAGTGGACCCAGGGAAGAGCCCCGTGGGACACCGCCTGCGACAGGCAGTAGGTCCGACATGCTGCCAGCAACTATGACCGCGTGGGCCGTGTCACATAGCCAGTTTACAACCCATCCTGTGATGTACGTGTTCACATCCAAGCCGATGGGTTTATCAATGATACCTGAGGGGGGTAATGTGTTGAAGGCCTTTGCCAGGTCGAGGTAGGCTGTATGGACTGCAAGACCCCCATCAATGGCCTCGGTGACTGTCCCGAAAACGTCAACCATGCTTTAAACGCATGAACCGCCCCTGACCAAGCCAAACCGTGTTGGATGCAAAGTATGCAGGTCCCCTATGCCTTCATCTACGAGCCGCAGTATGATCCCTTCCCATGTCTTTGCAGATAGGTCTCCTCATGGTAATGGGGCAGTAATAACCAGGGTCAGTGGAGGCATTGGCCCCGTGACGTGGGACTACAGTCGCCGTGCGACACAACCCAGGTACGTTACCCGAGGTGAGGCTACAAAGAAACAGCTGTCCTAACTGTGGGTCTAATTCCTCAATGAGATCGTGGAGTACACAGACGGGTCACCAGCTGGTCTCATGGATGCTATGTTCACTACCCTGGAGAGAGCATGTCCCACCCGTGCGTCACAGAACATTTGGGGACCACAAACCGCTGGTACAAACATCTCTTCATGTGGGGGGGGGTGTGGAGATGTCCTCACCGAACTTGTCAGCCCGCATTTTGGCAATGTGTGTATGTTGAGTAAACTCCACATCATCGTGAACCCAGTCAGAGCATATGTGGGAGTGACCTCCCAGGTGTCCAGCATAGCAAATGAAGGCTGTATGATTGTCAGCCAGGTCCATGTAGATATATCTGTGGAACGTGCCCCGGACCATGTCATGACAGCCTGTAGCTATACACATATAATGACCAAGGGTGTCATACCTCACAAGGTGTCTGCTCTGCCTTGTAGTAGCCACCTCCTCTCGTTGTACAGCTTGTGTATGGCTGGGGTACACCACACTGGATGCTTGGCATTGGTACAATGAACCACAGTTGGGTAAGGAATGCCTGATCCATGCAGTCCTGTAGGTACCGGTAGACGGCATATGTAAGTGATGCAGTGGCTGCAGTACTGTTGACCACTGGCTCAGGGTCCTTAAAGGAGACCACAGTAGTGTTCAGAATTGTGAATTCTGCCTTTGAGCAAGCCATGTGCATGGTAACCGGCAACACCCACAGCAACGGATGTCAATAGCAGAAGCCATTGTCCAAATAACATAGATTAACTTCGGCATGACAATATGTATTATCATACATGTATTGACACGTGTCTGCTAATTACACTTGCAAATGGCCGGTAAGACCGGGCTAAAGTTCCCTAGTCTGGAGGTGTTGTTCCGACAATAAAGTGGCGATACTTCCCAACCGGGACCTCTGGGGATTAATTAAAGTGGTTGTTAACCTGCAACATTGGATGTACACCATTTGGTTCTGGTCTCGGAAAACATGGTTTCCGTAGCACTACACACTATGGGTAGTCAAGCAGACATCCGCGATTGGTGAACACACAGCAGCAGTCAAACCCACTGGCCACACGGACACAGTCCGACAAGCTCTACACTTTACATATGCACATTGGTGTCCATTGTAGGACCCAAAAATTTTACCGTACGGCATGCGTGCCAGCTTCTGTCATCACCCACGTGAACCGATTGTCGTGACCACGTCACAGCTACACATATGCACCGCAAGCGTGTTCAGTGTTGATGATAGCTGTCCATGAAATGCAGCACATATGCACAGAAATCCCCAGGGTACCGAGTCCATAGAAGTGCGTCCACATCACAGTCCCGCACACATGAAGGATGTGTAATGGGTAGTGTCGACTGTTGCAGTCAAGGGATCCTGGGTATGTAGAAACAGGGCTCGGTGTCGTTTTGCAGGTAATCCTTTGTCCCGCCCCGTGGGAGGGATGTGTGCGTAGCACCTGCCTTACTCCCACTAATAATGCAAAGCATCCACCGGAGAATGCTAAATGCAGGTGTGAAATGTGTACAGCCCTATACCAGTGTCCAGTAGGCAATTCGCATGGATGGACAAGCGTACGACCAAGATGGCACCCACAACTGCAAACCCGGGGGAATTACACAGCCGCGGTAAGGCATAACACAGGAAATATACATAGGGACTACAGTTGACATTCCCCATACAAAGTTGGCCCGCCGTGCAAACACCGGCGTACACAGCACTCAATCTGCCAGCAACAAAATGGGGAGCACTCGCTACCATACAGCGGAACAGATGGGCGACCTGTGGAACACATACTAATGGCACACCCACAACGTCAACTAGGATATGTAAACTATGGCGTTCCCACCTATGAAGAAAACATGCTTCAATGAATACATAGGGGATCAACATGTTCCGGTGGTTTTATGTTGAAAATACAGTGACGGATATGTCCTATTGGGACGTCTGAGGTTTATTTGAAGCAGTTGCTAACCTGCATCTTTGGATGTACACCATTTGTTCACAGTACTAAATCACCTGGTTACGTAGCACCACGTAGAATGGGTAGCCAAACAGACATCTGCGATTGGGGAACATACAGCAGCAGTCAAAAGCACTGGCCAGTTGGACACAGTCCAGCAACATCTAACCTTACATATGCACATTGGTGTCCATTGAAGGACCCAAAAATACCTTTTCACAGAACCCACTCCAGCCGTCTTCGAACAACAGACGATGCTATTGCCGTGACTACGGCACAGTTAGACATATGCACCACCAGCGTATTTAAGGTTGATGACAAGTGTCCATGAAATGCAGGACATATGAACAGAAATACCCAGATCGACGTGTCCATACATGTGCGTCCACATCCCAGTCCCGCACGCATGAAGGATGTGTAATGGGTACTGTTGAGGGTTGCAGCCATGGGATTTTGGGTATGCAGAAATGGGGCTCTGTGTTGTCTGGCAGATAATCCGTTGTCCCGCCCCGTGGGAGGGATGTGGGCGTAATGGGTACCGTGAGGGCCCTATA
>NC_056727.1:998316270-998414936 GCF_019279795.1 Protopterus annectens | reverse complement strand
GGTTGCTACTGACATGTGCTGACAGCAACACGCACTTCCCTAGTATGGACTCCCATGTACCCACACATGCTTGGCCATGCACTACACATAGCTGGGTGACACATTACACAAGACATACCATACCTACACTACCCTCGGCATGCACCATACCTCCATGTGTCTGTGCTATACCTACGGACATCCCCCCTCTGGTTGATGAACATATATGCTTCGCGGCCCTGCTAGCCACGCCCTGGACACACACCCATCGCAGCATACATGGTACATGTGCTCAACGGCCGGTACTACCGACGTCTGCTGACGGGGGTAGTTAATGGCATGGCACCCCGGCAGCCGGACAGTATACATGACTATGCTGACACATATCACAGTGCACTTCCGCTCCATGTACGCACTGGTAGGGACCATGCTATTCCACACAGAGACATGGTGGTACTGGCCTTTTCACAGACGCCACGGTGGTATTCATGTTCCATGCACATGTGCTGTATGGGCGCATGTGCAGGCTGTTGCACGGTGGGTATGTTCAAATGTGTGTGGTGCATCACTTGACAGTCATGGTGGGTCCTCGTGGTCCATCACATACTCCACAGCTAGCTACCTACACATGACCGCCGTACATTGCAGTGTGGGCCCTCACGCAGTGTGGTGGTATGTCTGTGTTGTTTGGCTACATCCACATTCAATGTAGCATACAACAGTCACCCAGGCATTGCCAACAGAGATGTTGTTGTCAACATGCCAGCCAATGGAATACCTACCAATAATACACACTCTCACTCACTACAGGGTTCCAATCCATAGATGGACATCGCATTGTCTCTGTGGACACATACATGGTACTGCCATGCACACGTTATGTCCTAGGACACTGTCCCAATGTCACCTCCAATCTCCCTAGCTGTTATATCCCGCCAACCTGGTTGTTATGTGTCTCTGCAGCAGCCCACTGAATTAACTGCTAGCCCATTCATGGACGTTGTGTACCTTGACCACCACACCACCGCATCTATCACACTACACATGGGTGGTAGTGCATTGCACGTGTGGGACTGCATTCGTGCACCCATGACTGGACCATTCGGTATGGCACTGGGGCACATCCTCACATCCATGCTTCACACACTCATTGACGACCTCCATGCCTTTACTGGCACCCTTGTTGGGCCTCTGTGTGCCACAGCACACCACATCCACATGCTGGCCACCTGTCATACCATTGCATGGGTGGTTGGTGTGGTACAGAGGGTAACAGATCAGACATTATCCCCACATTGCCCTTCAGCACCATTCCACATTCTGGTATTGGCAATGTACACATCCACCATCACATCATACCCTGTGTCTCAGGATGTTAGGCTATGTGACTCCTGGACAGGTCACACAGTGGTGCAAGCATATCATGCTACCTACGACATGTCAGGTACATGTGGCATTACACAGTCCTCAGTCATGTGGCCCCTCATGTTCACTATTTGCTTACATACACAACATGCTGTCACGGAGTAATGTCCATGCCTACATATCCCACGTCTACATACCTGGCAGCATTCTAGCTCCACCAGCTCATACTGCTAACAACCATACAGGTGTCAGTGTGGCAGATATATCGTGTAGATGTCATTGCGTCAGATACATCACACATGGTGCATACACATCACCTTTGCATAGCGACAGTCATCCACTGGGTATCACATGGATACTGTCCCTATACATGCATATCACATTGTACATGGTTGCTGTACACACACATGCCCCACATGGTGCTGTGGTTACCATATTCCACTGTGGCGTGGGTACACATCTGCAGGGCCACACATATCTAGACTATGTGTGTTGCTGGGACATTGGTAGCCTTTGTACTTGTGCCATACACACATCTACACACGGGCAGGGTTACAATAACACATTCGTGGTGTACCTTCCACAATGGCTACAACTTTACATGTCATGGTATAGTCATGCCATGATGTATACCAGGCTCAGACAGTTTACATATGCAGATGACAGACGGGGAACACATCTGTACTCATCTGCATACCACTTACACAGGGGTGTCATCTACTCTGCCATGGGCCATGTCCTCCGCATTACTGATGCATGTAGTACTCCTACATGGTGTTTGCAGTGGGCGGGGTGAATGAAGCACTCCTGCATATGTGCACACATGCCACATTGCTTAGCCTGGGCTTCTGTGTTACATCCGCAGACTAGACACACACCATGCTGTTGAACATAGGTCCTGTGCACATCCCACAGGGACACACTGTGGCACTGGTCAGGTGATAGCTCCCTTGCTGATAGGGTGACACATACACATGGGACCACCACAGCGGCAGTACTGTGTAGACATGCAGTTGACATCCACCTTTGCTGTTCAGTGGACACTACCATGGGGGGGTGACACTACTGTGTACATTGCACATGTGTTTACACATGGACCTGCCAGACGTCATTGTTGCACACATTGCACCTGCTACAGATCGTTTGGACATGGTTACTTGCTGTTCCTTCCATTTCGGGTGGCTATTCTGCTACTACTCTGTCCCATATGTGCAGGCCATACATATCCTGTTAATGTACATAACACTAGGCCATACCTCCATCATGCATGCTATGCCTGTGATACTGTGTATAATGTCTGAACATATCCATCATGATAGCTTTACATTACACATACTTGACATAGTCACCCCTACTGCGAGGCATACGTGCACGTCGTGCACACATTACGTATGACATCAACGATATCTGCCCATACACATGTGTGCTGTGACACTATACATACATGTCCTATCCCCTGCTGTGGCACTTCATTGTTGAACATCCACTGCCAGCATCAGCGTGGGTGGTGGCATTGTTCTGTGTTTTAAATCCCTATGGCAGCCCTTGGGTTATCCCGGCTGTGTACATGATGTCCCACTGCTGTGCACACGGTGTCCACAGTCGTTGGTATGCTCAGCGGGTTAGCACTACATAACCACCTTTCACCACTCTCTGCTTTATGGACAGGTATCTTTACTTACAAACACCGTTCACATACAGTGCAGATTTGTCATACATATCATGCGTTACACACCAGTACATCTCGTGGGTTCTACATACCTTTCCTGTGTTGCTTTACCTATTCTGTTAGTCTCGCTAGTTACAAGTAAACGGCTCGTGTGAGCATAAAGTATTTGTTCGGTATGAACATACGGTTTGAATATCCTGGGAGTCTTCCTTATATCCATCGTCACCTGCGGCATGTGGGTTCATCACACCAATAGCTGTTCCTCGGTGTGTACTTATGCGCATATCACCTGTGCATCTCCTCCATTAAACGTGCGCGTCGGAACTAGGGCATGGTTCATTCCTCGTCTGGGCGTTGGTTATTTGCACTACCTTCGTGGGGATGGTATGTATTGTGTTATGTTGTGTGTGACTGCAACCGCTATGTGTGGCGTCAGGTACATTTCGCTGTGGTGTTAGCCATGGATTGTGTGTGTTGGGTATGGTATTATGTTCGACATGTGGGTGTCCGTGTCCTGGAGGCGTCTGTCGATGGCGTTTTGCATTCTGATGTGTAACATAGCTCTTGTATTCCTGTACACAACGGATGCAGGTATGCATCCGCTGCTGATAGTGTTTCCCACGCAAGATGTTGCGGGTATGCCGCTGTCATTGACTGCCTGTATGTTTTTGCTGCTATTTCGGCTTGTATCCCTTTGATATGTGCGATGGGGTATATCGGCGGCTGTGGGTCTTGCATTTGTACATACACGGTATGCTTGTGTGTGCTCCATCCCTGCCTGGGGAGCTGCAAGTTACCTGTCTGTTGTTCTAGGAGTGTAGGTTTTGTTGATGTCGTCTGGTGTCGGTACCGCCTGCTTGTGTGCTTCCTGCATGCATTCCTCCGTCACATCGGTAGTATATCTGCGGCTGTTCGTACGTGCCGACTATCCCTTGGCATTTTGTCAGGGATATTTATGGTCATTGTGGTCCTGTACTTGGGACGGCCTGTATGCCACCAGTTGCCACCTATTCGGGTGGCGATTGTTTGTTTAACACTCGTAGAACACACAGCGGTGTTTACAGGACGATACGTGTCCACGATCGGTGCCGGGGTAGCACATGCGTATTTCCGCGGTACATAACTATTGCTGCGTAACGTTGCCGATGTATCGTGTTGAAATTAACATATCGGCGCCATACATACGGTCATGGTTTGTACATGCGTCCTTTGCATCTCATGTTGGCTATACTCCTGTGGTACATTCTGGGACATTTTCGCTTTGCATCGTTTTACGTCGCCACGCGCCTAGCCAGTGAGGAGCTCTCAGTACTACTTTGTGGGTACTGCTGTACATACGCCTGTGGTTCCTATACTGTATGCCTACACATGTTATTCCACTCCGCCTGTCACATGTCACCTACATACACATTTTACAGTGGCACACACATTACACTCACAGCGGAACACGACACCCTCACCTCACACATACACATACTGCCGCTTCGAGGGACGGTTGCACACAGTACCTACGTTGACCACATCGCCGGCGGCGGTGTCTACCTCCGCCCTCATATCCTAAGAATATTACCCGCACATGTCCTGTTACTGTATCGTGGCCTGGCGATCATCCCGACTCGCGAATATGCATTTAGGTGGGTTGACCTTTCCATGGGTGGCGTTCCCTGCTCTGTCCACCCTCCCGGATAGTCGGGTTGTCGTTCACTATGTTTGCTATGTAGAGATTTCGCGTCTTACTTTTCTGTAACCTTGCATCCCTGTGATTCCCTGTTTAACCTGTTGTACTTTATATCTGTGTATGTGTACATATATTTCTACGTGTGTAATGATATCTATCTCCATATCTGTGTATGCACACATGTACATATGTAGACACCTTGCGCCGAACGTGGCAGCATACGGCTACGCCGTCTGCTGTCGGACCCGCGTGCGGTTGAGGTGTTGGCGTTCCATGCTCCGCTGGCTGTTGGGTGTGCAGTGTTTGGGTGCTACCTATGTTGGAGTTACACATGGGACCGCCCATACAGTACACATTACGGGCGGCCATGTTTGTGTGCCGTCCATTTCACTGTGTGTGCAGGTAGGGAGGTGTCAGTCCATGGGGCCTACGCTGTCAGAGTATGTGCTATACGTTCCCTCTTTGCCAAGGCATAGGCATATTGGGTACGCCTCAGTCTGCCTACTGGGGCTGGCACAGTGTGTTCATGGCTCTGAACGCCCTGTGCCTGTGCTTGCCTTGGCAGTTGTGGCGGGCTTGGTGGCCCTACACCATTATGTCCCTGCAGCAGCTGTTTCCGCAGGATCATATTATGTAGCATAGCACATACTATGAATATGTGGGCACATGTGCCTGGAGAGTACTGCAAGGCTCCACCGGATGTATCCAAGCACCGGAACCGTGATTTCAACATCCCAAACACACGCTGTATGATTATTCTGGTTTGTGCGTGTGCCTCATTATGGCGTTCTTGCATGTGTGTGTGTGCATTTCTGATGGGTGTCATCATCCACGGCTCCAGTGCGTAGCCAGCATCCCCCACAAGGTGACCTTG
Source organism: Protopterus annectens (assembly GCF_019279795.1). Classification (NCBI taxonomy): domain Eukaryota; kingdom Metazoa; phylum Chordata; order Ceratodontiformes; family Protopteridae; genus Protopterus; species Protopterus annectens. The sequence goes on along the minus strand of NC_056727.1, from coordinate 998,409,371 downwards.
TGTGATGTCCCCCCTGGCGAATACCTGATACAGCTGTGAAGCATGCCAGATATGGGAGTTGTGGTAGCTTCCAGGGCTGCCAGCACATACATCCATGATAATGCCCTGCGCATTGCACACGACCTGGCAATTGATGGAGGGGAATCCCTTGCGGTTTATATAGCATCTACCCTGCTCCCCGGGTGGTGACTTGATTTCTATGTGCGTACAGTCTATCGCACCCAGTACCTCCGGGTATTGTGCCACACGGTGGAAGTGGCGCATATTGCTAGCCAACTCCTCCTGAGATCTGGGGAAGTATATATACTCATGGGCATGTCGTAACATGGTATCCAGAAACTGGTGTAGTACCCTGGATGCTGATGCCTGTGAGATGCCCATTATATCCCCGGTTGGCCTTTGAAAGGTACCTGTTGCCAGTATTCGCAAGCTTACACATACCTTTGTGTCCACTGGGATGGGCTCCCCTCTGTTGTCTCTTGTTCTCAAGCTTGGCCGGCACAGCTCCACTATTTGCTGTAACGTGTCCCTGTCCACCCTGTAACGCTCTACTATTTCCAGGTCTTGCAGCCCCTGGTAGGTCACCCTTGGTCTGAACACTCTCCTTCTCCTCTGAGGCCTATGGTAGTTGTCGGCACCCTCCTCCGCAACTCCGTCTGTCTCTAACACATGCCGATGCATCACGGCCACGGCAGCACCCAACATATACATTTTAAAAGTTCCCCGTGTGTTTACACCGTAAGGCGCAGCGTTTGGGAATATGCGCTGTGTGTTGTGTGCATTCCCACTTTATAGTGTTGTGCTGTACACCCGGTGATGTCATTGGGTGTGTCTGTGCTGCCGTATCTGTGGGTTATCTTCCGTGTTTTACCGTTGGCACTGCAACGCTGTTGCCTTTGGTGTTACATTACACTTGCCTGCATTGGTTTAGCTTTACACCTTACTTTACTGTTTCTGCACGTTGCACCTACTATTTCCTGGAGTGCATCCTGCAGGCACATGGCATCTCATGCATTTTGTCTGCCGCCGCCGTTATACTAACTCTCTACTTGGCTGTGCTGTATCGGTTCTTCGCTTTTTGCAATTCTGCAACATCCACTACTTTCTTTGCATTCATATGCCTCCCCTTTCCCGTTTTGCGGGATTCTGCATGCAGAGTTGTCAGCTGCCACCGATTGCCTTTCGTGGGTTGATTGGTGTTAATTGCTCATTACGACTCCAATTACACTGCTTCTGCATTTCCTCATATTCTCCGCATCACCTTCCTGTATCCGTGGTTGTTGACGGGGCGGCCGTCACATGACTGGGTTGGGGAACGTAGTCATCCTCGTGCACATGCATCTGTGCGCGCATTGTGTACTCTCAGCGCATCTATTTCCTCACACGCCGGTCCTGATGCTGTGATGTGCATTGTACAGCCCATGTTTGCTGGGCTCCAATGTGCTTCCTCCTACAGTGGCACACCCCTCTGCGATTGACATGTATTCCTCTAGGCCACTCCTCGGTGTATTACCGCTGCGCCGTTTGGTGCAGCCTTACGCCGGCGGGGTTTTGCGATTCAGTATTATCTGCCTCATTTGCATGGCATTGACTACTAATACATGGTTACGGCGCCGGACACCGCCGCCACTCCTTGGTAACCCTTGGGCTGTGGTTGTGGCTTTCCATGCATACTATGGTGTATTGTGGCTGTGATGCTGATGTGTCTTATACTGCTCTTTTATGACATTGTCATATTATTTCATTGTTCCTCACCTTCCGCGGACATGTCCTGGGGTTCTGCTGTGGTTTTTGCGTACATACCATTTATGTCGTTATTTACATTTTCTGAATGTTTTCTTTTGACATTCTCGGTGTCTTTCCCCATTGCCATGTTGCACCAGTATGACACCTGACGTTGGCAGCCTTCCGTTACTCCTATGTCATGTTTGGATATATGTAAACCGTTTTTTTTGGTTTACATTGCCGTGCTGTTATGCTACGCCTGCGCCACTTCGTGAATCGCTACTTGCCTTCATTTGCATGGTGCAACACCGCACATGGGGTGTTTAACATACCTACGCCGGAGGCGGCGCAACTCAGGCGTACGCTGGTGATGCACGTGGGATTGGATCGTACCTGAATCGCTCGGCGGCCATGTCTGGCGTTGTGGCGCCTACGCCATGCGTGCGCCTGGCGCAAGGTTCATGAATCCCGGGGAGTGTCTTATACTTATTGCATTTTTCTTTATTATGATTTACCATTTCAATGTTTAGCAGTGTTAACTGTGCACAGCTCATCCTATAAATTCTGTAATTCAGTGAAAATATATTAACAATCAGAAATTGTGTGGAATATCTGTTTTGAATCCTACCGGTACTTTTTTTGCTTGTTCAGATGATTTACACAGTCCTAAAGTAAAAATTCAGGGGATCTTTTCAGATATTCAAGTCATAATTGATTAAAAATTAATTATCTTAAGCTCAAAACATTTTTTGTATGAACTAGTGTAAGGTCCTTTTTGTGCAACTTATTCCATTAAACAGTTTATATGTCTGTCTGTGCAACTTTCATTAAAATGTTTACGACAGTTAATATGTCATGCAAACAATTACTAGCTTTAGCTAACCTCCGAGTTGGTGTATATAAATTTGGGGAGGGAGGTTCCCCTCCACATTGATGGGTGAAGGGGCTGCTTGCCCACTGAAAACATTTTTTAAAGGAAAACTGTGATGTTTGACATATGCTTTTCTCTTGTATTTTCATTTATTTTAATTCTGGGGCTCACATTTGAAAGTCTCAGAATTACAACAAGAAGTCCACCTGCTGACTCTTCCTGTAAACCATGGTAATCTCCTGTATCATGTAAAGCAGTTTCTCATAGGGGTCCTGCAAATAGGGCCTGCTAAGACAGTAGTTTCCCCACTTTGAGACTTAATAGTTGAATTGGTCATATGTAAACAATGTTTTTTTTCATTTCCACAATGACAGGATAACCCTTTGCACCAATTGCATTTAAAGCACGTGGTGTTGACAGAAGTCTCCTTAAATCAGACCAGTAACCTGCATGCATGTCTTGGATGTTTTTAGGCAACTGAACATTTCAAGTTAAAAGTCTGAAAAAGTGAGAAAATCTGGTGAATTATTCATTGCCTTTGTAAAGGGTAGGGAAGGTAGTCCATTTCAAAACATAACTTCTTAAATGGCTATCTTACTGTGTCCCTTTCTGCTGTTTCTTTCATGGCAAAGCTGTACTAGGGGAGATGAGAGTCTATTCTGCAAGAGCAACAGTAGCCACTATAACTTTCCTTGGGGTGGAGTCTGTGCTTAGGCTGTTTAGGAAGCAGCTGCCTGCTTGTCTCTCCATACCTTCTCCAAGCACTGCAACTCTGGCATCTCTAGAGCCAGGGCAAGATTTACTGTGGCCACCCTTCAAGGACTGTTGCAAATCATACCTGAACAGGGGCAGCTACCCTGTGGTCCATATGGTTTGGGAATCTTCCCAGAAGTCACAGTACTGCAGCATTAAATATGATGAACATAGTGCAAATGTGTAGAGCCTTAAGATAATTGTAAATGTTTGAGCATGTTCACTGTTGCAGATATTTCCCACCAGCTGCCTCTGTTTCCAACCTGTTGCCATCCTCAGGTTAGTTGCTTTATTTGCACCTTTCTTTTCTCCCAAACCTACAGTCCCCCCCAAAGGTTTTCATAGTGCACGGAGAAGGAGCTCCTGAAATTCCGTGTTTTTGCTGTACCTAGGAGCATTTCCCCCTGGGCAGCTATTGCATTGGCTTCTACAAGACCCCTGCTGTTATGGCAGTAAAGAACAAATGGTGGTATGGGTGGACATCCATTTTGGTACCACAGTCTGCTCCGGTATTTGTGGAGGATGTCCACCCCATTGAGAGGGACAAGGACGAAAAGCTTTGGGAGTTGTGCTGAATACCTGTCCTTCTATAGAAGCCCCAAAAGTTGGCAATACTGCAACAGTGAACATATACAAATGTCTACAGTTGTGGAAAGCTCCTACAGAGCTGTACTGTCTTCATGGTCTCATCATAATGGTCTGAGCCCTTTCTATTCCCGTTTTGGTTGGTTTTATTAATATTCATATCATGGGCCTGTCTTCCTTCTAAGTGGATGGCAGTCAAGAATTGAAGGGGAGTGCCAATGTTCGCTTTATGGAGTTTCCAGTGTTGACTAAAGTATGTTGATAAAAGAAAAAAGAGGAGGGTTTAGTTAGAAAACTTTTGAATGTTCAGGGGGTGCAGGAGTCAAGAAGAGTGCATTAGTGCCACAAACCTTTTGATTTCAGTCCATGAATATTTGGAGTCACTATATGTGCTTACATAACTTCTTGTCTTTGTATCGTCTTGTAACAAAACGAGGAGCAAATGTTTTTGTTTAATTTTTTAGGTCAGGAAGAAGAGTGTTGCTGCCAATGCTGCTGCAGTTATGCCAGCTCACAAACGACCCCGAATAGAAAAGGCATCCATAAATGGAAATCGTGGAAGGAGCATTTTCAGCTATCTTGAAAATTAGGACATATTTGTTATAAGGAAACAGATTTAACATTTGCTTTCCTCCTAGATTAAGAATGTGCAGTTGGGGGACAGCATTTTGAGTTGCTGATTTTGTGGTATTGTGCAGTATTGACCTATTACGAACAGCAAATGCGATGCTATTGATTTCTTAAGGAAATCATTCCTGTACTATAAGCTCAGTTGTGTTTTGAAGCTTTGCGCGTTTTTCCTTCTTACTTGACAGCAACATGGAGGTAAAGACTTGCACCATTGCTGTCCTGCCAAACTAAACACATCAGGAAATTCACTATTGCAGTCCAGTGGATATGGAGACATTTTTTAGTCTTGGATTTGCTCTGTTCCCTTACTTCTGGTATGTTCATATATGGAATATCTTGTTGCCATTATTTTTTCTCCGCACATTTTTCCTGCATTAAATTGCATGCACTTGAGAATGCCCCATGAAACCATTTTGTAAAATGTTCCATTGTTTGTTTCATTGTCTAGGCTAATGCATATCGTTTTTTTTTTCAGACTTTTTTTTTCAGTTTTAAATGAGATTAAATTATAAAGTTTTAATTGTATAGGGTGATACATTTTTAATATGGATAATTCTGAACAAGAATCATTACAGTGAAATGCTGTTAAAAGATTAAATGTACATCCCACCATAAGTAAAGTAGCATATACGAATAGCTTACTGGATAGTTGACATTTCCACTTGTGATATCCCCAACTGAACACTTTTCTGAATTTTGCCCCCCCCACCCCACCCCATGCTTTTGAAAAGGATATATAGCTACTGCCTGTGCACATCATTATGTCATTCACTAGCCTAAGTTTGTCCATCTGTTAGGCTATCAAATTTGATCTGTTACACAGTTCACATCTCAGTCCTTGCATTGGTTATAATAAGCTTTATATATTCAATGGTAAAAATGTTAAAGCTTTCAAATGAAAATTATTTAGATCATTCTCCAGGGTTCAAAGCAACACACCCTATACTGCCTGAGAAAGGAGCATGACACAACTGTATGTGCTTCAGCCAGGCCATTTCTAAGTGCTGAAGAGAGAACATTGAACTAGTGGCTGTTGAGGGTACTTGGTGCAGAAACTAGCAGGATGGTCCTGTCATGCTCTTAAGTTAGTGCCAAAGCAGTGAGAAAAAGTAAGGCAGTTACACACCACACTTCAGTCATAGCCACCTTCTGCATATGCTGCCCTATAGTCATCCATGCATTCCTACTCAATCAAGAGCAGCCTAAGGAGTCAGGCTTGCTTTCATCACTGGCCAAAAGGAAAACAGGATGTGCACCCCCAGTGTTGGGTTACATCAGGTGAATGCACTGATTTTTGCTTTTGAATAATCGTAGTATAACTGCATCAGTCCTCCTTAATACGTAGCTCTGAGAAAGCTGGTAGAATTCCCTGAATTTGAGATCAAAAGGCTGTGGAAAATACCATTTCAGTGGTTTCTTGGGCTTCTATATTTATGGCAATAGGCTTAAATGGCTTAGGTTCTCATTCTTTAAGCATGGGTTCCAGCAGGCCATTCAGGGCTCCTCCTTGTGGGGTGACTTTCTATTTGTTTAGGGTTCCTAGGACTTTGTCATTAACCTTTGATGAAGAAAACGGACATTGCCCAGAGTGGGAAGTCACTGTAAATCTCCCCAGACCCCTCATCTTCAAGGCCACCCTAGATTTTCAATAAGAAAGTCTGCTTTAGAATGAGGGAATAAGTGTTTGCCTTCCCATCTTTGCTGGCTAAATCTCCAAGGTGGGTAGATAATCTGGCGTAGCAGTTTCATTGCTGACTACCAAGCAGGGCTACCTCTGGGAAACTAGTTCATTAAGTTTTCCCTGCTTGAAAAACTGTTACTGGCTGCCTCTCAGAATTAGGCCCTGAGCCAGAAGGAGCTCCATTCAGAGGCCAGGCAGTTTCTGCAGTACTATGGGAGCAAGCCTGTGGCTTCACAGTGAAACTCTAGATCTTTTTCTTCCTTTGGAAAAAGCCAAAAGGTTCTTCTCATGACTTTTGTTTATTCCAGAGTTGGGAGACTGCCATTTTATCTTTGACCTTTACACAAGTCTGTATTCTGGCTATCTGAAGGTCACTATATTTCCACTTCTGCTGTAGGTGCCTTAGATGGTTGTGTTCGTCTCATAGCGTTCTTTTAGTTCTGTGTGGGTGGGCTTCACTTTCAGTACATGCTGGTGGTTGATTTATTCTCTACTCCTGTACTTAAGACTGTTAACCTGGTGGTGAAGGCTTTGCAGGAGAAGAACTTCATGTCTTCTTTACCTGGATAACTAGCTTCTGGTGCTCTTTTATTGACTGTTCTAGTAGCATTCTTGGTGTGGGTGCTCCTGTAGCTGCATATCCAAAGGGCATTCCTTAAATTTAGAGACTGCTCCAAGTATTCTTTTTGTCAGGGAAGAATGAGATGGTGTTTACGACCATTCACTTCTGACTCTAGTAAAAGGCAATGGGCTCTAACAGCCTAAATGAGGACTTTGATTCCAAATCTGTATTCACCTGCACCTCTTAAACCTTATGGAAGTCAGTCTTCCCATTTAACGTCGATTTTGCAGTGGGTCATGAGGCATTGGTGGTTATGAAACTGTCAGAGGCTAATAATTTTCTTTTCACGTCAGGCCCTTGCCACAAAGCTATACAGTGGTGGACTCTCCCTGGCTGCCTGAATGTTGACCTTCCGTTTTACATCTGAAGGTGTCACAGGTTTTAATGACGGACACTTCACCAATGAGTTGGGAAGGTGTGATTTTACATAAACAAGGCTGTATACAGTTTTTCCCTCTCTGCACCAAGACAGTGATGATCTAACATTGTCTCAAACTTGGGCATCAGCCTTACAGCTATTCACTTTCTAATGGAAGTTCTTGTGCTAACAAGTTCTCTAATTCAGAATCCCATCCCTATTTTGCAGCTGAATATTTGGGAATCCTAAGTGTTCAGAGTAATCTTGGAGGGAGGTATCCCAGAGATTGATTTATCCATACAGGATAACACTGTCCACCTCCTTTTTTTCTTTGGCTCTCCATTGCAAAGAGGGTTAAGATGGACTATGCCTTACATGTGCTGTGGCTGAAACTATTCATGGTAGATCTTTCCTCCCCATTATGGTTCCACACATCATTGCTAAATTGTAAAGAAAAAAAAACTTTATTACTCCTTGGCGGGTGAGAAGAGTTGTTTTGAGGCTGTCTTGCACTATTACAAGTTATCCCACTATAAACTAGTTAAATTACCCTCTGATGGAGGGCTGTTCAGATGTATCTTATGCTCCTTTCAGGTATTTCCAGTGGGAGTTTGAGGTTAGCCATCGAAAAGCCTCACTCATCATTTTTACCCTGCTTAGTTTTTTTCTGTCTAAGTAAGATATTACCCCCACTGCCTCATCAGTTTGAAGGTAATCCTGACATATCAAGCACCAGTGTGGCTTGGATCTGTTATTCTGTAATCATGTTTGAAATCTGTTTTGAGCTTCTTTGCATGTCATGATCTTTTGGAGGTCAGAACTATAATTCAATATTGGTTGAGCATGCTTTTCCTTAAGATTATTGCATTTATCACCACCATTAAATAATCATTCTTTCTTTGTACTTTAACTTCAAGATTGGAAGGTTTGGCCTTTCTACTTTTGAATCATATGGTCCAGTGGCTCTGAAGTTCATTCTTTGGAAAATGCTTGCAGGATTGCTAAACTGTTGGTCCCATATATTTAGAATAGCCCTGTCTGTGCTTTTACAATAACTGAAAATCCCTTAAGATTAACTCAGCCTTCTTCCCTGCAGTGTTGACAGAACTTTCCATAATTCTTTCACACCTGCCAATACTGCCAACAACAGTTGCCTTGAGCTATGTGGGTACATTTAAATGTGAAAAAAATTTCAGTTAAACAAATAAGCAGCTTCTTGCTTTACTATAAATTTGATCTATTCGGTCTGCCTAATCACAGCACTCAATACAGCTAATTCAGCCTCCAGTTATGCTGCATTGTAATAGCAGTATTGTGTGGTCTGTTTTTCAAGTGCTTTAGGCTCGAGTAGGTAAGCAGCCCACACAACTAGCACTGTAGGCATGAATTATTTAAAACTTTCCATTTTTATTCTAGGGACAAAATGCAAGGTAGTGTGAGGGTTTGGGAGAGAATGCACCTGCACCTTTGGTTGTACTTGAGGCAGATGCAAAAAGTAAAGAAAATGGACCATTTGTTAGTCTGCTTTTCTACAAGTCAGAGGAGGGGATTACAGTTGTCAAACAAACCTTTTCCAAGCAGATTAACTGAACTGTCTCCTTCTGAGCATCTAACCCTTCTTTGTAAAATGCTGCTGTTGCAGACTGGTCCACCATGGCTGTGGCTGCTTGTAATCCTTGAATTAAAATTGTATCCATAGCCAGTATTTGCACCACACTCAATTTTTGCAGGAAATGTTTTTGTTTAACCCATACTTCCAAAAGTCGTCCCATGTTGGGGCTTCAGGACTTTACCTTTGAGACTTTCCTTTTGGCCTTCCTTTTGTTCAGACCTCCATGTGAGATTTAAAATTTTTACTGTTTGAGACTGATCCCATCATTTACCCACTGCAAAAGGTCTTAAGAGACTCGTATAGTAGATCTGTACTCATCATACCATCCTCATTGCATGAACTTTTTCTCGATTCAGCATATACAGAGGGATTTTCTTGTGAGGCAGGCAGATGTGTAGTTCTGCATTCCTCTGTTTTGTTTTTCTCTTTGACTCTGCTGTCTTAATATGTTAGGGTCAAACTGTGCTAGGCATCCTTTCCAAGTCCAGAACATAACATACTCTGTCCAGAAAAAAAAGCACTTTTTTCATGCAGGAATCAAAGAAAATTCTAAATTTTGCCAAGTTGGGAGTGTCAAAAGAGTAAATACTAATAGTTTTCAATGACATGGGGCCTCCAGGCAGATCAGCTGATATGGTGAATCTACCGGATCTTAACCAGTTTGATTTGATATATTAACAGTATTTAAGCTAGCTAGATAAATGTTGTCATGTTACCAACCTTTGCATTTTTTCCATCTTATTCAAGTTTTTGTGTGAAAGCAGTTTTATCCCTTTATAGTGCCTTGATAAAGAATCCCAACCGGCAATCATTTTCAGTTTTCACAAAATAAATTGCAAAACTACTTTATTGCATTGAAACAGCAAACATTGTATATTGATTTGTATATAGATTGTTCTACATTTTATGTGGTTGTAAATTTTTATGTAAATTTTAAAGTGTATCTATGTTGTAAATTTTATAAATAAAATGTCAGTTTTTTTTCTTGGTGAATGGTTGTTACTACTGTGCTCATTTCTTTTTGACTTCTGATACAGTAGTTTTGTTTGCAAAAATGCTTTTATTTCTTACTTGTGACACTTGATTAGGTATATGGTATTAATTGATAGTGTCTGATGTAGAAGGTATTTTAACCAATGTAAGTTTGATCTTCCAAAATACAGTTTGTCAGACTTGAGCCATGTTTACTATTTGCAAGAGGTACAGCTAATTTGGTGTCTAGGAGTACTAAACTCTGTTTACATACTCACTGTTCTGATCTTACTGGATTGCATCAGGCAAAAGTGGAACATCCCCATCAAATGATGATGTTTCTCTGAATATGTTACTGAGGCAGTTTATATAGCTTATAGGGATGTAAAACCAGCATTGATTTGGTATTTCTTAGCTTGGCTAGTTTTTCTTCTATTAGTTTTCTGAGAGCCACCCATACCGACATTTATACCCATGCATTAATGTATGATAAAGGAGATATGACACCTCTGGGAGGTAAGGGATTTTTTTTTTGGTAGGCAACTCTAACCTATGATGGAGACTGAAAACTTCAGCCCAAGTTATGGAGAACACACCAGGTGGTCATCCTCAGACAAAAGTCTTCACTGATACTATTGTGCACCTATTGTGGAGCAGGACTTTGGGTAGGGCACAGCAAAAATCTGGAAGTACACATGGATGGCAGCTTTGAGTCTGACTCTGTACTCTAGCTTGATTAAATTGCTACAGTTTCCAGCTAGTAGGACTATGAATGAGTAAAGCAGAATGATGGAGATAGATGGTAATGGCAGACAGGAGCAGAAACATTGTTCAAAAACTGTTTCACTAGCAGTTAGGTGTTTTAATGTTTCATATTATGGCACTAGCATTTTTTTTTGCCTAGAATTCTTGCAAAACAATGGACAGTGGATCTAACATGGAGAATCCTTCATGATGTGTCCTTTGGTTGGGTTTTTCTCTTGCAGATGATCAGCATCCTTTTTTCTGGATGTTCCCATAATGTGAGGTCACATTTCACCTACATGTACACTTCCTCAAGTCCAGTGTCAGACAGTTCTTTGAAATTTGGAGAGTACAGATATCACTATTGCTATCATCAGTACACTTTCCTGCATTCTTATGTCTTTTGGTTGTGTTTTTTTGCTGTGAGACGTTTTTCTGAATTTAGTTATCCAAGATGCACAAGGGTGGAAGGAGAGGAGGAAACTCTCTGGAATGATGGCAAGGTTCTCTTCAATGCTTGAAGTGGGTCTAAGTTTCAGCTCCTGGCATTTCATTTGGAAGGACTGGCTGCAGCCAATTCCTCCCAGTTGAAGGATTGTGTAGTCCGTAGCCTTCCAAGCTATGGAGAAGCAGAGTTTTACCCTGTTAAGTGGAAGCTTGATCATGGTCTGGGCATGCATTTCGATAAAGCATTGGAAGCCTTGGAGAAGCAACTTCCTACCATCCCATCCTGAAGCTGCATCTCATTGTTATACTGTATTTCTCTCTAATCTTTGGTTTTGTTTGGTTTCACTCAGCCTGATGTCAGAGACTGGCCCCTTAAATCATTCAGTCACAAATGAAGGTATTTGGGTGTAAGGGATCATTTCACAGGCAACCTTCCAAGGCTCATTTGAGTTGGTGTCTACGGGTTGAGCCACTTTAGGTTTCATGGCCAAGATAGAAATTAAGCTTTTTTTTTTTTCAAATTTTGGTGGAAGGTCCAGTTGTAGGATTTTTTGGAAATCTTGATATGATGCCATCTACAAGCAGTGCAGACCTCTGTTTCTCACTTGGACGCTTTTGCAGACATCATCTAGTCCACACATGTTGACAGAAACCATGTGGTGATCCTGGTTTTAGAGAAGGTGGAAAGATCAAGGCTTCTTACCCCACTCTGCTTCCTTTGGGTGGGAGGATCTTTGCTTTCTGAGACTAAGCCTTTTAAATTCTCACATCCCGCCAGTTCCTTTTGAAATGATTCCTCCTTTAGAGAGTTTCTGCAGCACTTCAGGAATTCCTTGCCCCATTATCTGGGCTGTTCCAGGGATATGTCGTCATGGTTTTCTTGTGCCGTACCTTTGATCCAGCCTTTGCGGATATTTTCTTTCAGGCTTGGAGGTATCTTTGTTCTGCTACAGCACCCATCCACCAAACAAGCAGTGCATAGAATTAGTCCGTTATTGCACTGCTTTGTTTAAACATCCCAAGGCTGACTTCTGCATGATTGTGGGAGGACGACTAAACTCATAAAGACCACAGTCTGCTTCCTCTCAGCTGCTGGCTAAGGTAGTCCGAAAAAGGGAGTGGTCTAGCAAGAAAGGGGTTTTAGTTTTCCACACTGGGGCTCAGAGCCATCAACAGTACATCACAGTTGTCCATGTTGTGGTCCTTTCTGCTGGAATATGTACAGGAAAAGCTCTTGGCTCTCCCCGACTCTGAGGCCTGTAAGTATCTCCCTTAGAACTGTCCTGGTATGACCTCACTTGTCTGTTTTTGGATGCTTTCAATGTTGTGGCTAGGGCAGATGTGTCTGCTTCATGCTGTCTTTGGTGCTACTTTGATTAAAATGATGATTTGGTTAGGACAGTAGGTTCAAGCAGATGTTTGTGCCCTCCAAGACTTTATAGTTTAAATTTCTCTTTCAGTGGAGGAGAGCCTGTGCAGTCCATCTTGGATGCATGTTTACTGGAGGGGATTTTCTTTTGCATGCCATTATAGGGCCTATTTGAGTGATCTTCTAAAGAAGAAAGAGACTATAAATGTAGTAGAATCTTATTGACTCCATCAAGCCCATCATCTTCTCCCAGCCCCAGGTAACCACCCCAAAAGTAGTCCTTTTCAGAATAAGGAGGGCATTTAAATGTCAGATAATCTATCCCTCATCGTGGTACCTGAGAAAACTAAAAGGATGTCTCCTCTGTCCACAGCAGGTAAATTTCTATCAGTTGTGTCTGCCAGTGGGTGGTTATTTTAAGTTTTTCCCTACTTTGGAGAGCCATCACAAAAAAAGTTTTTCTTGATTATGGTCAATGACAGTTTATTTTAGAGCTCTTGAGGTCTTTGCCTATAATTGCCCTTGTTCATAGGCAAAGTCCTTTCTGCAGTAGCTGTAAGGACTGGCCCAGATTCTGCTTTTCAAATGGATAGTAAATGCTGTTTTGTCTTCACAATACATGCAAGCACATTACTTTTGTATGGTGACTATTAGTGTTAATGTCCCTAATACTGCCGGATGCTTGAATGGTGCTGCTGGGCACAGTCGTTGCCTTCTTGTACATCACTATGTACTATCACAAGACCCAAATGTAATAAAAGTTTTGAAACATGAGAATAAATCTAAGATTACTTCTCTGCTTAATTTAGCATAAGCATATCGATGTCGAGCAGGAATGGAAATCAAACCAGAAGATAAAAATCAGGCAGCAACTGAATGTGCCAAAAATAAAATGAAAAAAATAAGGTGAAGGACTAGAGTAGAAGGCAAATGTGGAAACTGAACAAATATAGTTGCAAGGATAGAAAACTTCTGGAAGAACCTCATGTTGATCAGGATTGAATGCAGGAATGGTTAAGGAGAGGCGAATTCAAACCAAGACATGAAAGGTTAATCTTGGCAGCACAAGATAGTGGGCTACGTACACGGTTTACATAGTCCATTGAACTTGTGGTAGAAACAGACAAACGTAGTTTTTGTAAAACGGAATTGGAAACTGCTGCACACCTCATTGCTGGTTGTGACACACAAATGGCAGAAGGACTGTATAATGAAAGGCATAATAATGTGGCAAGACTGTTGCACTGGGGATTGAGCAAACATTATGGTACTGAAGTGGCTGAAAAACACCGGAAACATGATCCACAAAACATCATAGAAAAATGTCTACATCACATGGAATCACCCATTACCAACAGGTCAAAAGACAGATACTAGAAAACTGGATATAGTGGTCCATGAAAAGAAGACAAAAGTAGCATTGATCATTGAAATCACCACCCTCCGTGACTACAGTGTCTTGCATTCAGACAGACACAAAGTAATAAAATATCAGGATTTGCAGGCAGAAATGAGAGCAGTGTGGAAGTAAGATACCCAGACATTTCCAGTAGTAGTAGAGCAACTGGTCTTAAAAAAGAATCTATAGTCGTACGTAAAAATGTTACTAGTATAACTGTAAGAATTGCAGGAGTAGTCATTACTGGGCACATTGCGGGTGCTGTGAAGAGCACTTCTGGCTGACATCAAAGATTGAAACAGTACTAATTTCATTGAACCTTAATTGTACTTTGACTTAGGAATGGGGTCCTTTCACATCATGGTATTAAAAACCCAAAAGACTTGGAGAAATTAAAAATAGGGTGCATTCAGTGCCCTCAAGGAGAGCACCAGTTTTAGTACATATGCTGTCTTTTGGTGTGTCCTTTGCACCCAGATTGTTTGCCAAGCTGACGCCATTACATCAGTCTTTCTTGCCGAGGAGCCTGAAGCAGTTCACATGAGTGCCGGTTGGCCGCTTCTTGAGTTTTCGTATAAGAATTGAATCATCCTGAAGTCTTCTAAATCTAAGTACCCCATTGAGGATCCTTTTTTCTTGCTATAACCAATGTCAGAAAAAGTTAACAATTGTCTTGCCTGTGGAAAGCAAATACCACACCCTGATTTTCATTCTTACTGCATCACCTGTTTAGGCCCAGACCACGACGTACCTCGCTGTTGGTTTTGTGCTTTGTTCAACATCCGAACCATTCATCGTCAGGCCCTTTTTGTCACTAAATACTTTCGTTCTTGATCTCCATATTCCAAAATGGCTTTGGTAAGCCATCCGACTACCGATATTCCAAAAAAAGTAAGGATAAAGACAGAGACAGACTGCACAGGTCCAAAGCTGACGACGACACTTCTGTTAAGCTAGTTGCCAGTTCGCTGGTACTCAGTGAGGTGCTTTTGCAGCCCCTGATGCCTGCTTCAATGGATTTGAAGGCCTCTTCCGAGACCTGTTCGCAGTCTGGTTTGCCGTGAGACTCTTCTATTACGGAACCTGCGGATGTCTCTACCTTGGATGGGTCTAGAGCTGCTGAGCAGGCACCAGCTTCTGAGGAAGTTCTTCGCACTACTGATGGTCAACACAACCTGACAACTTCAGTTCTGTCTAAAACTACCGAGTTTCTAAGGCCAAAAGTATGTGCTACGCCTAGAAAACTGACAACCAAAGCGCAAAAAAAATCCTACTGCTGATCCAGAGGTCATTTCCCAGGGGCCTAAAGGTATCAAAGCAACTACAGCTAAGAATCCCACCCCTTTGGACAGGGGTTCCAGAGCATTGTACAGATGGGGTAAGAAAGTATATACCTCTGCAACTCTCGCCATTAGGGCTTTGAATTGTCAGTTTCACATGCTGAAGTACCAACAACATATTATTGGACTTACTAAGCAAAAAATAACTACTTTTACAGACTGTGCAGAAAATAAAGAATTGCAAGAGTTTATGCATTCTGCAAGCCAAGTCAGCAAGCATACATTGAAGTGTTGCTTTGACGCCCTAGAAGCATCTTGCAGGGCAGCAGTCACTGGTTCTGTACTGAGAAGACATGCTTGGCTTAAGGAGCAGACCTTGCCAGACCATGTCAAATCAAAGTTGTTAGATGCTCCCTTGAATAAGGACAATCTGTTTGGCACCAAAGCAGAAGAGGTTCTTAAAAAGATGGAAGAAAAAGTTAAATCCATGCAGACAGTCAAAGAATTCTTGCAATAAAACCTCCTAGATTCAGTAGGAATTGCCCCTTGAAACATTGGTCCTTTCCAGCCCCCTCAAGGTAATCTCAAACTAGACCCAGGGGGAAACAGACCCCCCCCCCCAGACTACAGTCTCAGGGTATGCAGAGATTTAAGCAATGGAGTGCCTCCACCTCTAAAGCAGGGAGTGCTAAGTCACCCCCTTATGGAAAGAATTCCCTATGTCTTCTCAACTACACTCCCCACCTCTGCCCAACTGCTTGTGCCCCTAGGAGGAAAACTTGCCCATCATGCACAAAACTGGATTTCCATCACCAAACACAGATGGGTCCTCAACATTGCATCCCAGGGGTACAAATTTTACTTCAACTCACTTCCAACCCCAAAAGGGTTCCCAGACCTTCCTCCAAACCAGTGGGCAGAGGCACAAAACAAAGTTCAATCCGTGTTCTCTATTAGGAGAATTCAGCTTGTTCCTGCGGAACAGATAGGTCAAGGATTCTATTCCAGACTTTTCCTCATACCCAGAAAAGAGGGCACTTGGCACCCAATCCTAGATCTTTCAATTCTCACCATCTTCCTGCTGATACCAAAATTCAAAATGCTCACCCTGCAGCAGCTTCTGCGTATGCTAGCCAAAGATGCCTGGTTAGTCATCCTAGACTTAAAAGAAGCCTATCTGCTCATCCCTATAAGGGAGTCATGCAGGAAATGTCTACACTTCAGGGCAGGATCTATGCATTATCAGTTCTCTGCACTTCCCTTTGGCTTAGCCACTGCTCCCAGAGTATTCACAAAATGCCTGGCTCCAGCCATTGCTTACTGCAGACATAGAAATATTCAAATTTACCCATACTTGGACGACTGCCTGATTCAGGCAGACAGTCCGGAAATGCTGTTGCAGCACCTGACATTTGTTAAAAAAAAAACACCTAACCTCCCTGGGGTACACCATCAATGAAAAATCAAAACTAGTCCCCAGTCAAAAGATTGTATTCCTGGGAGCAAGCTTGGACACGGCATCCCAGATGGCGCTCCTCACTCCAGAAAAAACAAGCCTATCTGACTGACTATTTTACTCAAATGGCCACCAGAACCCAGCTAGCCGCAAGGAAAATCCTGCAGGCCCTAGGGTTCATGGTCTCATGCATTCTACTAATTCCATATGCCAGACTGCATATGAGGAAACTTCAATGGTACTTAAAAAGTCTTTGGTGCCAACATTCTCAGGACCTGGAAACAGTCATTCCTATCATACCCTGTCTAAGAACAGAGTTTCTTTGGTGGGATGCAGCATGCAACCACAATGAGGGACTGCCCTTTACTCAACCCTACGCTGCCCAGACCCGAACCACAGATGCATCAGACTATGCCTGGGGGCCACACATGGACGGCAAGTGCATTCAGGGCCACTGGAGCCCAAGTCAAATTCATCTGCACATCAACCAAAAAGAGATGCTAGCTGTGCAGCACATTCTGACAGCTTTCAGATCCCTACTCTCACCAGGACACCTGCTAATAAAAGCAGACAACACCACAGTTATGTGGAATATCAACATCAACAAGCAAGGGGGGACCCACTCTTACCCACTCTGCAGCCTAGCCATGGCCCTGTGGAACATGGCCTTGGACGTGCAGGTCCATCTGCAAGCTCAATTCCTGCCAGGCAAACAAAACTCACTGGCAGACGACTTAAGCAGAAATCTCCTAAACCCACACGAGTGGCAAGTGGTCCCCAGCACCTTCAACCTTCTTTTTCAGACATGGGGGACCCAGAGGTGGCTCTCTTTTCCATCCCCCTGCAATCACCAACTCAGCAAATTCTGCACAAGGACACATCACAGCAGGGTCTGGGAAGTGGATGCCCTATCCTTCCAGTGGGTAAATCTCTCATTCTATGCCTTTCTCCCTCTGCCCCTTCACTCAAGAGCATTGCTCAAGATAAGACAGGACAGACCAAGGACAGTTCTGACTGCCCTGGACTGGCCACACCAGCACTGTTATCCACTCCTGTGCAGCCCGTCATCGGTGCCATCCTGGCACCTACACCAGAACCCAACCCTTCTCTCTCAGCAGGGAGGACAGATCTTGCATCCACAACTGCAAATCCTAAATCTTGCAGCCTGGCATACTCCTTGAATTCTCCCCCAGTAACCAGCCTAAGCAAGCAGGTGCTGGGCGTCATTCTTGAAGCCAGAAGGACCCAGTACAAGGGAATCGTATGCTAAGTGGAAAAGGTACTGCTCCTGGATTCAGTCTGAAGGAGAGGACACAACTCTGCCCTCCCTGCCTCTAATCCTGGATTACTTAGCAGATCTACTCCACAGGGGCCTATCCTTCTCCATTAAGATCCATGCCTCTCCCATTTCGGCTCATTACAACACTGAGCCCACCTCTCTGCTTTCACACTCTTATCAAACAGTTCCTGAGGTGGCAAACAACTTGAGGCCGCCAAGGAGAGCACCCACCCCTGCTTGGGACCTTAACTTTGTACTGGAAAAGCTCACGCTTCCCCCCTTGAGCCTGCAGCGTCAGCAGAGTTAAAATTTCTCTCTTGGAAAACAGCCTTGTTTCTGGCCATCACTTCAGCTAGAAGAGTGTCAGTTACAAGCACTGATGGGTTTGGAACCCTTCATTATTTTCTATGCTGGCAGGGTTTCCCTCAGGACTAACCCTTCCTTTATGCCTAAAGTGGTGTCCAGAGTGGCTCTCAACCAATCTTTCCATTTGCCAACTTTCTTCTCTAATCCTCAAAATAAAGGGGGAAGGATCCTACACTCTTTGGATTTGCACAGACAGCTCAGATTCTACCTTGTTTAGGACTAAACCATTCAGGAAATCTGACCAGTTACAAGTCAGCGTTGCACCAGTGGCAGAGGGGCAAGGCCATTTCATATCGAACAATTTCCGAATGGATAGCACACTGCATCCATTTCTGCTACAAGCACCATGGGAAACCAACCCCTCAGGGGGTCAGAACACATTCCACTAGGGCAACTTCTACCTCTACAGCATTCCTCAGGGGAGTCCCTAACAGGGACATCCTGGAAGCTGCTACCTGGAGTTCTGTACACACCTTCACCAAGCATTACCACCTGCCTATCTTTTCCAAATCCAGGACAGGTTTTGCAACAGCAGTCCTGCAAGGCATACTAGCCAGCCCCAAATCTTCTTGACTGCCTCCACCCTTCTTCAGCTTTGGGAATCTACCCAAGTGTGATGACTGCAACAATGAAACACAAAGAACATAGTACAGTTGTGTACACTTACAATAAATGTAGATGTTCAAGTGTATTCACTGTTGCAGTCCTGGTTTCCCTCCCTCCAGCCCCCTTGTCTCTCTCTCCTCTGTTTATTACTTGCCCCTTTCAGGGGTATTTGTATTTACTTTTTACAGGTGGTGTTTCCCCACCATAACTTAGCTCCCTATTTGGGGGGCTCCTGACATTTGGGGCAAGAAAAACTGATGTCATGGGGTCGGCTGCCTGTTTTTATACCCCTGACGATCTGACATCAGTCCTGGAGTGACAGCAACTGATGCAGAAATACTAAGTCTCTGGTATTCGGGCCGACTGAGGGCTACCTGCAGGCAGATAACCCAAATGTGATGACTGCAACAGTGAATACACTAACATCTACATTTATTGTAAGTGTACACAACTGCACTTTGTCTTTCCTTCCTAAGAAAAGGGTCAGGAGGCCAGAGTATTGGTATTTTAGGTGAAGATGCAATGAAAGGTCCCAGCTCCCATGCTGCTGCTGTTTCTGGGCCATTCAGTCTTCGAAATCTTCACTGTACCATTCACACATCTGAGGACGCAGATGTAAAGTCAGTGCTTGCAGTCACCATATGTGATTTTTCTCTTTATGCCAGGCTACAGTCGCTAGGTCATGGAATGGTGGACAAATTCTTGTGGGTACTTAGTGGACTTTAGGGATTTTTATTTTAATATACATACATTTTACATAACTTCTTTATACATTAGGTACACGTGCTGAATGTATTTATTAACTTTATTATATACAAAAGATTCCTTTACATGGTTTTTATGTTTTGGTATTTCATATCATATAAACACATATGCAATTTATTTACTATATATGGATAAACTGAATGACACAACAGTCATAGTTTTTTTATTATGTACCTTTAAATCTATGTACTCTGTTCCAATGATGTAATTGAATTAATTAACCAACTAATTCATTATATATATATATATATATATATATATATATATATATATATATATATATATATGTGGGCTGTTTTTAATGGCAGTGTTATTCTGATGAAGTTTCCGTGTTTTGGAAATGAAAGCGCTTAATGGAATTACTGCCTTTTGTTAATAAACTTGATGCTTGGTTCTTTTTAGACTGAAGAGTCTGCTTGATATTATTTATCATCTTACAGCAACGCTTGTGGGACTGCCTTAATTGGGCTCTGTACAACGGGGAATACAGTGTTTTTACTAGTTTGTTTTTTTCTCCATTTCCATTGTGTGTTTTACTTATTAATGGTGGACAATCCCCACCATTCTAAAGGTGGCTGTCCATTATTCTTCAGCTTGACTTGTCCCAAATCCTGATGAGGATCATTTTACCAGCAGGGTGAGGACCATAATTTAAGTTGACCCATAATCCTAGGGAAGGGATGCTCCCCACACTGACATAGAGTTGGGCTTCTTATTGTGTAGTTGAAATGATTTACTGTTCTAATTTTGTAGGCTTTTGAGGGGAAAAAAGCTACTTCTGTTACCTCTTGAGATTGTTCTACAAGCAGATGTGTTACGGAATACCCAAACAAAAAAATCATGTAGTTGTATCCTCTGTGCAGAGAGATGTTGCAGGTGTGATAGTGGGATATAAATAAAGGGCACAAATCCCTTCACAGTCCATATCTTAAGAGAGTGAAACATGCTGGCAGCCTCATTGAGTCCCATTCTCAATCTTGGAAGATTTAGGCATCATGTCTGGCTCCGATATTCTGGAATGGAACATCCAGAAGATCAGCATGTTTGCCTGTTGTGAAAATACTATACTCCCCCTTTTCTGTCTTGTGCAGCAGTGTAAAGGAGTGGTTGAAACATTCCCTTTGTGTGCCAGAAAGGCACCTTCCTGCCTTCCCCTGATTCTGCACATAATCTGAAAATTTAGACAAAAACTTAAATGTCCCTGCAAGAAAGATGCTGCCACATTCTTTTTGTATTACAGCAAAAGGTATTTCTGGGAGCTGTTTGAGTCATTGAGGCAGATATATATTTTTTTCTTACTCAAGAAATGTTACAAGAGAGTGGTGCCTTTCTTCAACTCATGGTGGTTCTACCTTCTTAAACAGCCATGCTCCCCCCCCCCCCAGTGTCCTGGGCCACATTTAACAGTAATGGTTTACGATGATAGTTTCAGTAGTCCCTAAAGATCTGAAATGTGAAGATCCCTTGCTTCCTTCCTTGGTCAAAGAGCTTTTCTGATGGTTAGCAGCCCAGGCAAACCCAATCACATTTTGCTTTCCAGCCTGCTCAGCTTCTGGTGACCGATTATGTGGGTCTTGGATAGTACAGAGTTTCTGGTCTCTCTCTCTCATGTGGGAATGCACATCATTCAAAAAAAGAAACAGTATGCCTGGTTAAGGCATACTGGGATTATCTAAACAGGCTGCTCTTTACATCTCTATAAGCAACAAGAAGGTCCTGTACATAAATACATTGCAACACATTTGTACCAGTATTGTTGAGTTACCTTGGAGTTGTAGAAGTCTGTCTCAGTATCCATTTGACAACAGTCCACCTGCTAGGAAAGCAAATCTTTTAGTAAGCCAGTTAAGTTGCATAATACTTTTGAATTACAATTGGTAACTGAGTCTGAAGATGTTCCTCCTGGCGCTGAAAGTGTACCAGAAATGGATCTGTTTGCATTACATTACAAAGTATAATTTGAGGTGCAAACATAAGATGTACTGTCTAACTGTGGAGGGTGCTTTATGGATTTTGTCCAGTTCATGTGCAGGACTGCTGTATCTGATAGATTTTGAACTTGCTGACTCAAGTTACTAACTGTATATCCAAGTAAAAAAAAACACTTACAAGGGGGTTATGTCCCCATGATGTTGGGATTCTGTCATCCTTTTATCCTTAAAACCCTGGAGAAAAGATTTTGCTTGGGCAGTAGAAAGCATCAGTAAGCTTAACTGTACATTTTCTTTGCCCTAACAAGTTGAATGATTTTTTTGGGAAAATAATTTCTAAATGTCTCATAAATCTGTACTGGATTTTGATCTTGTCAAGTTGCATTTTAACAGTTCCAGTAACAAACATCACCAAACCAGAGTCAACGTTGTAGGAAGCAATTCATTAGCCATCAGGGATGGATTATGGTTAAAATGCAGTAGTAACGCACTGAGGCTTCAAAGCAGAGGTGTAGCTGGCGCATCTATCATCCTGCACCAGTCCCACATACTTGCACCTCACACCCTCAGCTCTTCAAGCAAACAGAAAAAAAAGGACTTTGCAATACATTACCCAATCCATGCACCCCATTCAAGCTCTTCATGTGAAAAGAAAAAAAAAATTCAGACCTTAACATCTGATTGGCTTCCTACAATAACGTAGCCAATCACAACCCACCAAATCCATACACACCCCAACCTGCAACACAAAACTGAGGCAAAAAAAGGTGTTTAGATTACTGTACGAATGACAGCAGTATGGCCATAAAATTCCTTCTTCAGCCTCATACATATTGTGTGTCTACTGCTTGGGACCGCACCACCTGCAAGAAGATTGCAGTACATGTCATAACGTTAGCCACAGAACTCTATTAGAAGGAACAAACTTGTCTTAAAAGGTTTAATTCTGACTGCCTTCGATGAGGCCATATCTGCTGGGAAAAGCAAAATTGACATCTCTTAGTCTTCCTCTTCCTCTGGGAAGGCCAGGATAGAAGCATTTCTATGCCATCTTCTCCAGTTGCACAGACAGTCAAGAGTTAAATCCTCTGTCAAAAAGCTCCTCAATACTGATACTGAAATGTTGGCACCAACATCCTCCATTGCCTCTATACCTCCAATGCCAATGGCTTCGGTGCAGATTCAAACCCCTAGCTCAGTTCCAAAGGTCACTGCTCTGAGCACTTCTTTGGCAGTGACTGATTTGACAGTATTTCTAGTTGGCTAGCACCTTGGTTTCAGAATTCCTCATCAATTGACCCTTTTGCTGGGGAATTACCTGAGGTCTCCCTCAGTGTTCTCTATCCAGTTCACCAAAAGCCTTACAGAGACTGATGTGAAGAGACTGGAGGAAAATGTTATGGGTGAAAGGAATTTCAGGTGTCCCCCTGCTCTTCAGATGCCAAGCATTCTTTCACTCCTTTGACTAGTCCTCCTCCAACCTCCTCTGAGACCTTGGAGATTTCAGCTTTGAGTCCGACATAAACTGCATTGGCTCCAACAGTTTCTGTTGCGTCTGCACCGAGTCACACTCTAGTTCTTCATCTCTGTCTGATCCAGAAACCTCATGGAGCTGTATCTACTCAGTTGGCCCTGAGGGGCAGGAGTTGACTCCAATTTTTTGGAGCATCTTTGGGCTGTGGCTCGGGTTAGTTCAGCACTGGATTCTTTCTTGGAGGTGGTCTTCTCAGAGCAGGGATAGACCATGGTCCCAAGGCAGTCTCTCTGTTCTGGGCTCCCTTCTTTGGAGGGTTATAGCCTTCTAGGCTATCAAGAGAGCCTTAGCTGCCTCACCCACTTTAGTTGTCCTCTTCCTCCTTAAAGCATATTCCTTTGAGTCCAGTTATCCAGCCTGCTCCTCCACTGGGCCAGTGAGTGCTAAAGCCTCAGGAGAATCTAATACAGATTGTCTTCTTCTGTTACCTCTCCAGACCATCCCCCTGATGAGGTCCCTCTGAAGAAAAAGTGCAAGAGAAAGCACTTGGATTCCCTGTAGGAATCCATCACCGAAGATACTGATTTTGATGAAGAGGAAGGGTCCCCCAGATCACCCTCTGATGATGTTTCCTTTGGAGACCTCGTAGAAATTTTAAAAACGAGGGGTGATTGGAAGTTGTAAAACCCTACCCCTGAGGAATCAGTATACCTGCAGGCTTTTTGCACTTGCCAATCTACCTCTTGGGTGACTCTACCCACTGATGAACTTACTCAGTTGATTTCTCAGCGGGTGTGGAAGGAGCTCAACTTCATTGAGCCTATTCCTAGGAGGTCAGATAAAACTTTATCCCCTCCAGAAGTTAAACAATTTTGGGCAAAAAGTTTAGCGGGAGATGCCATGGTCTTAGCAGCTGCCACAAAAAAGGGAGCTGGCTGAGGAAAAATCCTCTATACTTCCACCCAACAGAGTCCTGGACGATGGATAGGTTTGACAAGCGGATTTATGCTTCATTGACCTTTGCCTTACAGTCTTTGAACTTTCTGGCACATTTAACCAGGCTTCAAAGGGATCTGATCAAGGAGCTCTCTGATACCCTGGCAGGAGCGGTCTCTGAGGAGGTACAAGACAAAGTTGCTTTTCAGCTACCATGGAGTCTGTATCTAATTCGTCCATGCGGCTCATTGTACATGCAGCCGAAGGGACTACCAGAGCAATGGGTTCAAGCGTAGCCATAAGGAGACACGCTTGGATTCGACTTTGTGGAGCCATTGGTCTTCATTCGACAATGCACCCTTTGACAGATCATCCTTGTTTGGCTCAAAGGTTAGAGAAACATCCAGGTGTGAGAAAGATGGAACGACCCTTTCTGCTCTGGGCATGTGTTTTTCCACTCCTCAAAGACCCTTTTCCAGGAATCGGAGATTTGGTGGAAAAATGTGGTTCAAAAAATCCAAAGGGCCTTTTCAGGACACGCGTGGTTGAAGTTCTCGTAGGGGCAGAGGGAGAACTCTGACAGAAGATGCTGCCCAGGCGGCAGAGGTGGCCCACAAAATCAGGGTTTCAAAGATTCCTTTTCTGGAAAACCCTATCACCATTCCTGAACAGAGGCCCGATTGCCTTCCTCTGGAGGCTGTCGGGGGGGGGGGGCACTAGTCCCTGCAACAAAATGCCTGGCTAGAAATCACATCAGATACTTGGGTGCAGAGAATTATATCCCGAGGTTATACCATTCCCTTTTCTCTTCCCCCTCCCATTTCTAAAAAAAATCCCAATGTTCCACCCAGTCAGAGGGAACCAGCAGTCCTAGAGATCCGAAGACTGCTAGGAAAAAGATTCATTCAAGAAGACCCACCAGACCAGATAGTCTGGAACTTACTCAATATTCTTTTTAGTGCCAGAAAAGACGGGGGGCTGGAGACCAATTTTGGATCTCAGCCTATTGAACAAATCCTGGATGGTCCTGGAAAAGTTCATTCCTCTATTTTTGGAGAAGGACAACTGGATGTGCTTGATTAGATCTTCAGGATGTGTATTACCACATAGAAATGGACAAATGCTCTGAAAGATTCCTGCACTTCAGGCTGGGAGCCATTTACTACCAGTTCAGAGTTCTACCCTTTGGGCTCGCCACAGCCCCCAGGGTATTCACCAAATGCGTGTTAGTAGTAGCAGCTCACTTGAGACTTGAAGGATTCTGGGTGTTTCCATATTTGGACTGGCTCTTTACCACTTTGACCAGGCATCTGTTGATTGCAGGAAGAAGATACGTTCTCCAGACTTGTTCAAACCTGAGAATAACTGTCCGTTACAAAAATTCTCAGTTGACTCCAACTCAAAGTTCATAGGAGCAATGCTAAATATGAGAAATTTATTAGCCTGTCTTCCACTAGTGAGATTGCAAAATATCAGGGAACAAGTTTGAAAGATAAAACACTAGAAAGCACCTGCCCATCTAGTCTTATAAGCCCTAGGTTCAATGATGGCTGCAGTAACTCTAGTTCCCCTGGAGAGATTTCATATGCGAATTCTTCAATGGCTATTTGAATCTCGGTTGTCAATACCTCACCAGCCTATGTCAGATCAGATTTTGATCACCAATCTTTGCAGAAAAGATCTAGCTTGGTGGGTGCACTTAGTGATTCTTCTTCCCTTTGTTCCACCACAACTCAAGACCATAGTGACCACGGACGCCTCTCGGATGGGGTGGGGGGCATTATCTGGGCAAGATTAACCAAGGTGCTTGGTCTCCTATCGAGGCCAGCATGCACATCAGTGTCCTAGAAATGAGAGCAGTGCTTTTAGTGTTGCAAGCCTTTCAAACTGTTCTCCCTCTAGGAACTATTGTGATTCAAACAGACAACATGTCAGTAGCTTGGTATGTCAGCAAACAGGGATGAACCAAGTCCCTACCCTCTTTGTCGAGAAGCACTCTGAGTGTGGCAGTGGGTGATTTCTTCCAACCAATTTCTGATAGCAACAGATATTCCTGGGAGCTGAAATGTGATACACACAAATTAAGTAGGTCGATTCTTCTACCTTACGAGTGGTCTCAGTCCCAAAGGGATAGGATTTTTCATCAATGGGGCATCCTTGCTGTGACCGCTTTGCCTCGCCCCTAAACAGCCTGCAACATAACCGAGGAATAAAAAAAGGTCTTTAGATTACAGTAGGAAGCCAGTTGTCTTCTTACAGTAATGCAGCAATTACACCCCCACCAAATTCATGCTGCCCCAGCTACGCTGCTTCAAGGTGCATTTTGTATAGGTCTGGAAGATGAAAAACAATGAAAAATATAACTAATGCCAACTTAAACCAAATTGTAAAGAAGATCTTAATATTTTTTATTATGCTGGTGAAGAATAAATGATCACTTCCAAGCTAGCAGCTTCTGCTGAGAACACCATGGTTGGCCCTCAAATGACTACAGAGTTATCTGCATTCTGCTGAAGGGCTTGGTATAGAGGGTATGCTGTGTTTTTTATTATAGAGAAATAACAGTGTTACATTTTATTATGTACATCTGTCATAAAATGCTTTAATATGCATTAATCTAGGCCTGAGTATGTTGAAAATCCTGATAATCTCTCATTGCCCATCAGAGTACATGGTTTAAGAAAAATCAACAGATAAGCAGGTTTCACCTTTGCACATTTCAGATAAATTGCAGTCTTACAAAAATAACTCTCGGCTCAAGAGTTTTTGTTGTGAGCATGAATCTACTAAATAAAACTCTAGCAGACTGAATACTTTTCCTCATTAGAAACACAGTTGCATGATCTGTCAAGAATGAAGAGTACAGTGCTTTTAACCCCAGCACATGTATGGATTCCAAACTTCCATTGTTCCTCCGATATTGTGAAAGGTTTTAATTATCCCTTATTTTGAGTTAAAGGAGGAACTGATTAAAACATTTACTTTGGCTTCTAGCAGGCTGCCCTATGGTCCACAATACATTTGAATATACCAGCTGGAATAGCAGACTCGGATGTGTGCCCTGAGTAGCATAAGATGACATGACATAACATGACTCAGGCCCTCATTCTTTAAAGTTGAACAAGCTGGCCATCCTTCTTTGGGCAGACTTTCAGAGGTTTGCTTTGAGGACCTCGAAAGAAGGAAACAGGCTGTGATCACTGTGAAGACCTGCTAATCACTTTGGTCCCAACATATTTTTCCATCCAACCCACTTTTAACTCATTCTAGTTACATCACAGGCTGAGAAAGGCTTCACATGCCAGAAGGTATTTTTCCTCCATCTGTGCCAGTTGAGTTTCTTAAGGTTTCTCAACCATATCTGGTGTTAGTCACAACTTAAGGACTTACCCGTAAGGGTTACCTTTTCTGTGAGCATGCCTCAACTTGGACAGCAACCTTAATGGGCCAGTGGGTTGTTGACTTGGCCACAGCCAGCTGTCTTAGAAATCTTTAAGTTCTCCAATAGAAATAATTCTAGTTAGAGACAAAGGGTGATCTGAAGAATTGTTAGCACAGGCCCAGACTGTATTCTTTAAAGTGGTCTTAAATGCTCTCCCTTCTTCAGAATGAGTCTAGCAATTCCACTTCAGCCTTTTTATAGTCTCAGAGGGGTGGGGTGGGGAGGGTTCCATCCCATCCTGGATTATGCTGATTTCAGCAAATGCACATTGTATGTTAAGTTCTACATGGCAATTCTCTGCTTCATTTAGCATATCGGTGCCTGATGTTTACACAGAAGGTTCCTTAAGGTTTCTGTTGATCTGCATCACTTTTAGACTGAATTATTGCATTTTGTTCTCTGTTCTGGACCCTGTGTTTACCTAGGTGTTAGTCTTTACAGAGAACATGTAAGTAAAGACTAACACTATGTGATAAACTCACATGAGTTAAATTCCCCTTCTTGCTTTTATTTATTTGAAGTTTGATGACTGGGAATGTCCGATTGAGTATAAAACCTTTTTCAATGAGGCCTGGGGAGAAACGCTGCAACACAAAAAAAAAATTGAAATATACAAATAATTGAACAAATGGAGGCTCAACAAGATTTAACGAACAATCCTTAGTCGAAATGACACAGGAAGTAAATTTTACATACTAACAGTATATTATATATACCAACTGTATAATCTATAAATAAAACTGAAAAAATAGGATGTGTAGATGGGAAAAGAAGAATATAAGAACTAGGGGAACAGAAAAGTTATAAAGAATTTGAATATTATAATGGCAGAGAACAGGTTCAATAATGTAGAAGTTAGAAATTAGAAAGGAGACAAGCAAAAAAAGTAAAACATAAGAAAATAGATACAAGGTAATAGAGGATGTTATTATAGACTATAGTAAGTATACGTAAATGATAACAGAGGAGAGAGATGCGTTATGTTGTGTATTTACAGGGACAAGTCTAAGATTTTAGCCAGTAATGTTTAAGAGCTTTTTTGAATTCATGTGCATTAGTAATCATTCTGATGGAAGAAAGGTAGTTTGTTCCAGGATTGGACAATAGAATTACTGTACAGATGTTGACCAATAGTACTTTTTGGCTTATAGATTTCCAAGGATTGTTGATCAGAGCTCGGAAGTGTCCGAGTTGGGGCATAGAGTGAGATGAGAGAAGAGATGCCAGGGCAAAAGGTAGGTTTGCTAAGGATAGAGTGAATAATGACCAGTTGAAGGAGGATATGATGATGATGGAATTGAAACCAGTTAAGAGCTTTGAGAGAGGCAATGATGGGAGTTGGGCTGGTTAGCAGCAAATCTAGCAACTTTATTGTATGTGATTTTGAGCTTAGAGTTTAGAGAGGATTGCAGATTGGTAAATATCTGTGAGCCATATAAAACATTAGAAAGAAGATAGGCATATGCTAGAGAGAGTCTGGAATCATTGGTGAGACATTTTCTATTTCTAAAAAGTAAGCCTAGTTTTTGGCATGTCTTTTTTAATACAATGATGTATGTGAAGGTCAAATTTAAGTTGACCATCAATAACAACACCCAGGAGTTTGTTGTGTTTCCACATTAATGACTGTGTTAACAGATGTGATAGAAAAAGTAGGTTTAAGATGAGAAATAGATTTTGGAAGAAATAGGTTTACTTTTGTTGGGATTTAGAATAAGATGATTATCAGGAAGCCAGTTTTCAACAGCATTAAAGGAATTTTGAGTAATGCTTTGAAGGTCAGGCAGATTGTCAGAAGTGGAGATAATTTTAGAGTCATCAGCATCTTGTAAGAAAGAAGAGTGAAGACAAGAAGTGTAGAGGAAGTTAGTAAAGATGTTAAATAATAAAGGGCCAAGAATAGAACATTGAGGAACACTGATATTGATGGGAAGAAAAGGAGAAGAGGAAGAGAGCCATGTTACAGACTGCTGTCTGTTTGAGAGGTAGGTAGAAAACCATGAGATAGATGAACTAGAGAGATTACGATCTGACCGTCTGGAGAGGAGCTTGGGGTGAGAGTATCAAATGCTTTAGAGATATCACGAAAGAGGCAGGAAATGTTTGTTGTCTCTAGCTTGAGAGATTTTGTGTAAAGGAAATAAGAGCAGTAGTTGTACGATGTTTAGGGCGAAAACCATGTTGGGAGAAAGAAGATTTTCTTGAAGGAGATGCTCCAAGAGTTGCTCGTGGACACATTTTTAAAGTAACTTAGAAAGGGGAGACAAGATAGCACTAGGCAAAAAATTAGATAGCTCTGTAGAGTGATCACCCTTGTGAAATGAAAGGACAAAAAATAGTTTCCAGGTTGTGAGGACAGTAGATTCACAGTCTGAGCAGTTAAGGATGGAGATAGGATAGGTTACAGAGTTAGCAGCAATCTTTAGAAATGGGGGGGGGGGGTAGATTATCTACAAAATGAGAATGGGACTTCACTTTTATATATAGATTTTATGTAGCTAGTAGGAACAGGTTTAAGTGAGAAGGCAGATTTCTGATTAGAGGAGGGATATTATAGATGAGTTTAGATGAGTGGTAAGTCTAAGTTTACTAATAGTCAATAAAAAAGGAATTAAATATAGCGGTAGTTTCCAGAGGAGTTTTATTAGGACAGGGGTTAGGTGTGAAGAAGGTTTGCCAGGATAGAGGTTATTAGTGTTCCAACATTTTTTAGGGTTACTTTGATGGCTTTTCTGGGGTTTTAGATAAAACCTTTTCTTATCGTTGTTGACATATTTTTTGCAAGATTTCAAAGTTGTTTATAAGTCTGGAAATAAATGGGGGATTTTGTTTAAGCCAAAGTTTCCAAGCATTGTCTCTCTCTCTCTCTCAAGCATTAGTGAACGGGTAGATTTTGTCAGCCAGGGATCGAAGAAAGATTTTACTCTAATTTTCCTAATGGGAGCAAAGAAGTTAAGTATATCAAGAAAACATATGATTACATTTGAGTACAGTTTCAGTAAGTTAGGAAAAACCAGTTTGTTACAGAGCATGTTGTTAAATATATCAAGACTGAAATTAGAGAAGCTACAACAGAATTTATATTTGTGAGACCTAGTTTGTTGAAGGGAGAATCTTTGCATACAAGTAGGGGGGTGGTCCCGTATGGAATCAGGAAGAGATTTTGGTTGATGGTAAAGGTCAGGATTGGAAACCAGGATCCAGTTTAAGATGGAGCAAGAGTTAGTAGGTTTGCTGAGCTAAGAGGGTGTAGAGATAAGTTGAGATAAGCCATTTAGATGAATACTATAGTGTGGAGAATTAGAGGTAAAGATTTGCCAATCAATATTCACATCACCCAGTAAAATAGTTTCATTATGTATGCTATATGTGATCCAAGAGAGGAATTTGTTCCAGAATGGAGATATTGTCTGGATGAATGTATACAGCAGCAGTAGTAGTAAGAGTTTTATGATTATTGAGTTTACAGTTAACTACTAAGAGTTTTGCAGGATGAAAATCAGGGGTTAAGGTGGGAAGTGGGGACAGGTTAATTTGATCTGAGTAAAGTATAGGTACACCTTCACCTTTTTTATTAAGACTATCAAATCTGAAAAAATTGGTTGCCAGATGTGGGCTTTGAGCCAAGTTTCAGAAAGGGTTATTATGTCAGGAGAGTGTTGAGCAATCAAAGCATGGAATTCACTAACTTTATTAAGAATGCTGTGAATATTTAGAGAGAAAAAGGTTAGGCACTTAGTGGGCAATTTAGGGTAAGAAGGAGGGGGTTGCAAAGAAAGAGTAGTAGAAGAGGGACTAAAGTTGGGACCAGGATTGGGGTTAATATCTCCAGAGAGAGGTAAGGTATTGGTGGAAAACAGAGATAAAGGCAACATAAGATAGAAGAAGTGAATTTTAGGTTTAACCTTGAGAGAATATGGCAGGTGAAGATTAGATTTGATATAGGGTATGAAAGAATTCAAGGTGAAAAATAATGAGGGTAAAATAGAGTGATTTTCTTTAAGTCTGTAGCAAAGTAAATAGAAGTTGAATGACGTATGAAAGTTCTATTTTGATAGGAGGAGAGGTAGGAAAGCGATAGGAGAAGAGGTATGAACAAGAAGGAAAGTAGCATATTAATGTAAACAGTTGAGAGAGAGCATTTTAGTATGAATAAGAAAAGAATAGTGTGAATGAGAGGAAGAAGGGAGAGAGAGGATGTATACAGGAGATGGTGAGTGATGGTATGTAGAGAATTGAGTTAGAAGTAGTAGTTATACATTGAAGTTACTGGAAAGACTCACCCAGACTCTGCTAGAGTTTGCTGTGAGAGAACGGTGAGTTTGCTTTTTATTTGTTGCATTTTGTATTACTTTATTGCCTTTTTCTATTTTGTATACTGTGGTTTGTTTTCTTTACTGTGTGTTTTACTTGTGTTCTGATTTTAACTGCATATTAAAACTTGGAGAGACCACAGCTCTGTCTCTTGTGAGTTAGACAAATTAGTACAAGTCAATTAAGGAGTCACACACAAGTTAGAACAGGTCAGTTAAGGTTAATCATCTGTAAACTGAGGGGGGTGGAGCTTGGAACTAAACCATCTATTTAAGGGATAAAATAAAACATTTTAAAGCTTCACTGGAAAGGCTCCCCAAAACTCTGCTACAGTTTGCTGTGAGATAAAGGTTAGTTTGCTTTTTATTTGTTGTATTTTGTATTACTTTATTGCCTTTTTCTATTTTGTATACTGTAATTTGTTTTCTTTAAACTATGTTTTACTTGTATCCTGCTTTTAACTGCATATTAAAACTTTAAAAGAGTCCACAGTTCTCTCTTGTGAGTCAGACAGAAATTGTCCCACCTAGGTACTGTGTTCTTAAACACCACTATCTTTCTAGTTGTCTGCCCCTTATGTTAATTTGACCATATATCTCATTTCTTTTCTGCTTTTACTGGCTGGTGTGAGTAAGCACAAATTTATCGTTTTCTGAAATCACTCCCCTTCAACTACTTAAATGTAATGGCCATCGTACTGTATTCCAGAGTACCAGAATACAAAAGTGACCACCCCCTTTCAATCTATCTTGCTGTTTTAAAAATTGTGACTCACCACTAAAACTTAACTTTTTAGACGGGTAAAACTTAAGTTAGCTGCTTTCACATCTAACTCCTTTAGTGCATACTGCAGTGTTTAGGATAAACCATTTTTCATCTTACCTTTAAGCATCTATTGCAAGACCACCAGTTATTGGAGAACCCACATTCTGCCTCTCATTAGTCATCTTGGGATTAGTGCTTCTGTCTTCTCCTGGTGAGAGAAGAAGTGCAGTTACATTATTTCTTGGAGATTGCTGATCACCAGAAAGCTTAACTGCTTTATAGGTGATAGTTTGGAATCTGTGCTTATATTCTGATCCTGGTGATAAAAAGAGTAGAGTGCATTGATTCCTGACTCTTTCTGGTTGGAGAGTGAGTGTCTGTGCTTAACATACCTGATTGGTCTGGTTTCTATTTGAGGCATCTACCAAAAATAAACTACAAGCCTGCAGACCCTTGCATCATCTGGGACAAGACTGTGGATCACCAAACAGGCTGTGGCCTGCTTCTCTTCTTGGGATTGGTGCTAACATTTTGCTTCTGGTGAGAGAAGAAGCAAAGGAGTATTGTATCCCAACAGAGTAAAGCTGTGCTGACACCAGCATTAGTAGTAGCCAGGTAGTAGCCATTCATGTGACTCCCCTCTTTTCATCATTCTTGGCAAGCTAATTCTTTATTTTTCAGTAAGTACTGCTTGATTTCTTTTTAACTTCAGAATATCTGCCTAAATACTTCATCCTTAAATTTTCAGGGTCTGCTTATTCATTTCCCCTCAAGTGTTTGGCAGTGCTCTGTACAGACACCTTGAGTGACACTTTTCCTGTAAAAGGAATGTATAAGGAAACAGCTGTAGTACTTAGTAGTAATGACCATCCCTCATGGCATATCTAAAGGTCAGTTCCCTGTGCTTTCTCCTATTAACCTGGTGAACTTGGGCATTCTGAGGGAGTGTAGCAACTGCCTCATACACAGACAGCCCTCTTCTCTTACCTCCCAGCACTCAGACTTGTGAGAGATGCACTTGTATATCCAAATTGGAAGCCATGCACTCTCAAGCCAAGACCGGAATAGCTGGTCAAGAGAAGGTCAACACCTGTACCAAACCACATGCAACAAATAGTCCTCCAGAACACCCTACAGAGCCTACCATTGCCCAGAATTATACTGCAGTACAAGCAGAAAATGATTGACTTCAACAATTGACCAAGTTTCTGGTGTCATTCTAAGGGGATCCAGTATCTGTCTGCTTGGGATGACATGACTGGCAGACCTTGATTCTTTGCCAGCAATGGCCTGCATCCATCACCCCTGGGTTTCTGGATACTGGCTAAGGCTCTTGCCACCCCTATAGTGCCTTTTTAGGTGATGTTCCAAAGACCAAATTGCCACCATAACAGCTATAAATAAATGCAAGCTGAGGGTCATGCTGCTCAGCATGAGAAGTCTAAATCTCAAGATGCACTTGCTCGAAGCACTCCTCAAAATGAAGAACATTGACATTTGTGCTGTAACTGAGACCTGGTTTAAAGCAGCAGAAAGCACCCCTGTGCTACCAGGCTATAACTCATTCCACACCTTTTGGCCCCAGAACATGGACCAAAGCTCCAAAGGCAGTGGTGTCTCCATATTCATGAATGATATGCACACCTCCAGACTAGTAGCCCAGCATAACACATCTGAGATACTTCAGGTACAACTAACATTGGGTAAGACGGTGATTCAGGTCATAGCCTGCTATAGGTTCCCAGCCATGTCCCAAGACTCTTACCCTATGTTCCTAAGCACCCCTCCATCAACTGGGAAAACTAATCGTGCACCAATGCACTGGCCCAACACTTCCTGGAATTCATCAGTTCCAGTGCCTTGGACCAGCACATTCTTACCCCCACTAGAAAAACAACATCCTTGACCTGGTTATTGCTTAAAACATGGACAACCGTTGCTCTACACCAATAGTCAATTCCACCCTAGCTAGATCCAACCACAAACTAATCACCATGGAAATCCACATCTCACTCACACCCCCTGCAAAGGTAACCACCATGAAAAACTTCTTCAAAGCTGACTTTGGGCTCCTAAAAACAGAGGTGGCTAACTTCACAGCACCCATTTCAATGGAAAATAGATGCATGACTGCCAAATCATACAACAATGCACTGTATGAACATGTACATAAATGCATGGAACTAGCCATACCCAACAGAACCAAGACGCTCTCCTCCAAAAAAGGAAACTAATCTGGTGGTCCCCTGCCATTAATAAACTCTACAACAGAAGGAAGAAACTGTTGCAGAAAATGGTGAAGTCCCAAGACTGGTAAAACTCCCTTATTAGCCTCAACAAAAGTTGAGATCCCTCATCAAAACCTTTAAAGCCAGCTATGAAGGCAGAATTGTGGCAGACACTAAAAACAACCACAAAGCCTTCTATAGTTATATCAAGTATCTCCACGGCAATACCCAGATTTGCTGTGAGTTACTGCACAATGATACCTCCTATACTGAGCCAAGAGATATTGGCTGACAGATTCAGTGCCAACTTTACCCATATCACCCCCCCCAAACGTACCAATCACAATACCAGAGGAATGCCAGGCACCTAGAACAGGTAAAAGCTGCATTTCCAAGGCCAAGAATACAGCTTTCATGGGACCCCGACAATATCCATGGATGTACTCTACATGAACTACAAAGTGAACTGGCACCGCATCAGTGTGCCCTGTTCAATCACAGCCTCACCTCAGGCTTTGTCCCTACCGAATGGCACACTGCTACAGTCATCCCTCTCCATAAAGGGGGAGCAACTACAGAGCCTGGGAATTATCACCCCATTAGCCTGACGAGTCTGATATGTAAGGCTGGTTAACAAGGATATAGGGAATCTCCAAACTCTAGATCCCACTTAATTTGGTTTTGTGAAAAGTAGGTCATGCCTGCTCAACCTGGTTTACTACTTTGAGTCAGTCACCAGAGCTGTGGATGAGGGCAGGGCAGTTCCTACAGCCTACCTCGATTTGGCCAAGGCCTTTGATACCATTTCCCGACTCAGTTGTTATTGATAAACTCACCAAACTAGGCATCAACCAAGGCATCAACCACTGTATCATTAGGTGGGTTTCAGATTGGCTCACAGACCCCGCAGTGTGAAAGTAGCGAACTCCAACTCAGACTGCTGACCAGTCATGAGTGGAGTCCCACAGGGATCAGTTCTGGGTCCTCTCCTGTTGGCGTCTACTTCTCAGAAGTCCAGGCCAACACGGAGGGACTCTGGCTGACCAAGTTCGCAAACAGCTGGAAGCTGGGAGCCATTATTAACTCCCCAAGTGATGTAGACATCCTACAAAAAGGCATCACTGAGACCAATGACTGATGTCAAAACCATGGCCTTAAGCTTAATGCCAAAAAATGCATCATCACCCCCTTTGGGAAAAACTCAGTTTCCACTAATTACCACATCGATGGGAGCCCACTGAACACTGAAGATGTTTATGAGAGATCTTGGGGACACAGGTTGACAGCAACCTCTCCTTCGCCCACCACATTGCTACTGTGGTCAGAAAGTCCTTCTGTGTGGCACATCTCATTACCAAGAGTTTTGCATCCAGGAAGAAAGAGGTCATTTCTTTACTCTTCCCTCATTAGGCCAATCATAGAGTATAATGCCCCATTTGGCTTGCACCTCACTAGACATGTGCAACAGCTGGAAAAGGCCACAAAAGTACCTCATGAAGAAGATCCTAGGCCTTAAACACATGTGTACATGGACAGACTCAAAAAACTCCAGCTATTCTCTCTCATATCATCTACTAAGAGGCGATCTCTGCTTGACTCACAAAGCCATGTCTGACCCAGCTCTGCTAGAAATGCTACATCTAAAGAAATCCAAATCCCTCCCCACTGCACGCTCCAGAGACCTCAACCTCATTACCACAATCAACAGAACATGCTGGAGGGCCAGGTTCATAACCCAGAGACTGCCCATGCTCTGGAATAGACTTCCCATACATGTCAAGCAGAGCACCTCACTGGCCTCCTTCAAGAGAAATCTTGATGAGTGGATGGGAAATCATTCACCCCGGAGATTACTGCAGTGGCTCTATTTGATAGAGGCACTGGGAACTAACATTGGGCGGCATGATGCCAGGGCACTTCTGTGAGCTAGGCTTGTAAAGGCTCTAGAGCCATTAGTCTATTACACACCTATCAACCTTTAAATGTAAGTGGCAAATAGTGAGTCAAATAAGAATGTAAGAAAGAGAAGTGATAAAAGAAAAAAAGGTGCAAAGCACAAGTATCAAAATATAAGTAAAAAGTATAAAAATCTCACAGGAAGAAAAGGAGTAGTAGGAAGGGTGTGACAAAATGAGACAACAATTTGAGACTGGAGAAGTTCAAGTGGAAGATAGTTGTCAAGGGAGAGATCAGAAGGGGTTAACTATAAATGCAATGAAAGAGGGGGTGGGTGGGAATGGGGGTAGGGGAGTGAAGTGAGCCAGAGTGCAGCGAGGACGAATGGAGCAGGGTAGAACCACATGAAGCCATCAAAGAAAACAGAAAAAAGACAATCAATTGAGAGGAGCGGTAAAAGTTCAGTTCCACCACTACAAGCGACACTTAAAAGCAAACTTAAAAAGTAATTTAAGGCACGATTTTGACCACACAACAATACAGGAGGCAAAGTAGGCTATGTAAACACATTCAAATGCTAACATCAGAGATCAGTTAGGAAGAGAGTCAGAAATGCACATGTACTAAAAACAGAGATGTAAAGATAAGATGAGATAGAAGAAGGGGTGGGGAGCCTTCAGAAGTAGTGTGTGCAAGCCCCTACCCTACAAAAACAAATGCACCCATAAAATAAACTAAAACATCTCAAAAAGAAAAGATGTTCATTGAGCAGAAAGTCTTAAATAAAAGCTGCTCCAAAGACAATGTGAGCAACTGGTGACAACTGCATATGGTGAGTTGAGCAGAAAGTTATAAGTGTAAGCTTCACCGATGAACACTGGTGGAGGGTTTTCAAGACTGATGTTTTCTGGAGAGGGAATATTCAGCATTCCGGCATATGGAGACTACATTTTGAACCTAAATCTTGGACAGTTGAAAAGGATGATCCAAGTCAAGTTTTATTTTTCCCAATGCCATACAGTTTTCCCCTCACAGCTTACCACAAATTTATGAACACGAATCCACATCAGTTATTTTAGTGTGTGCACTTGTGCATGCACACATACTCTATATTGAATGTAGTAGTTCTGCACCTCACTTGTGCCTTCAGTACTCTGTCTCTGACTGGTTCTGTCAGTGAGCTTGCTGGTGGTTCTGTTGTGTTAGCTGTGATTCTTTTCTCTCTTAAAAATGTGCAAGTAGCCTCTGAAAGATCTGTTCAGAATGCAAAGCAAATGTTCAAGAAGGCCACTTATACTATGTATGTACCAGACCTTGCTCGCAGCACTCAGTTTCATACTTCAGCTGCTGTGTTATGACAGTATTTCCTTATTGGTTGGAAAGCAGAGGTATGATTGGTTGCTGAGCTGTGCAGTATTTAACTGGAACCAGTGCGGCAAGCAGAAACACAGTGATCACTAGAATGCAGCAGCAAAGTAAAATAAGGTGTTTTACTTTACTTTATATTTCTACAGTATTTATTTTTTTTTTATCAACATAGAGTGGAGGTACGGCTAAAATGATTTAAGTTTTAATAGGTTTTACTGTGTGTGCATGCAGGAGGCACAGAGGAACAGCAAGAGGGTAGGGTGTGTTTGATATGTGTTTTCTTAACTTTTCCTAACTTAGTTTGTGATTTGTAGGTGCAGTATTTAAACAGAGGTGGTCATGGAAAATTGTGGATGGTCATACTCGTCTCAGGAATGACCAGAGTTTTCCTGTTCAGATAAGTATGCTCTTCTAGGCTCCACAGCAACTGATTTCCTGATAGGTTTGCTCATGTAGGAAGTAATGTTAACAGGAAATTATTTTGATGATACAGTACCTTGTAGTTTTGTAATTACATACAGCCAAGCTGTGAGAGAAACGTGTGGAGAAGGGTGGGGGGGTGGGGGGGACCTAGTCAGAGCTCACACCATCAGTGGAGCTGTTGATGTGGCTAATTTACGGGAAGAACTAAGTAGTAGTAACGATTTTGAATCTGAGCCACAGTTGTCAGATGGTGCTGAACTTCTTTGGAAAGTGCTAGTTAAGGGAAAGAGCTGGGTAGTGACAGCAAACCTGTATCTGAGCTTCAATTGAAAAGAAATTATAGACCCTATTCATACGGGGAATTGAGGATGACAAAGATTTGAGACAGGCACAGCTTTTAGGGCATGAGGAGGGAGGTAGTCAAGGAGGCTGTTGATTCTCAAGGTGGCTGGAAGGTGAAGTGGTGCTGCAGCTGGTAGCCCCAAGGGTATGCTGCCAGACATTTCTGGTCATAGCCTTTGATATTCCTTTTCCAGGCCAAAGGGGCATAAAGCACACAAAAGGAGGGGCTTATACAACATTTCTGTTGATCAGGTCATGGTAGACATGAGAAGGGTCTTCAAGATGTAAGCTGTACCAGAAGGTTGGCAAGGCAGGAGACCAAGCCATGGCTGATTTGGTGCCTTTGTCTGCTATTGAAGAACTGTTTCAAAGGCTAGTCATGGATAATTTGGGCCTCTTGTTGCCCCAAGCACCACAGGTAAAGTGGTATATGTCAGTGGTGATAGTTTATACTGCTAGGTACCTCAAGGCAAGTGTAATAAATACCTACCCTTTCATTTCTCCACCTGCAAAGAGGTGCCCCCTAAGAATCCATAGTTTTTTTTGTCCCTTGATTCTATTTGTAATAAGTAGGAGGGTGAATGCAATTTTCATAAGGAGTGTGTTGTGCACAATGTCCTAAATATCTGTAGGAGGCTTCAGAAAGGTATGAAGTTGAGGCATCTATCACAAGCACAACAATTGTATGACCAGACAGTTAATGTCCAAGAATACACAGCTGTACAAAAAGTGATGGCACTTTGTGTTCAGGGGAATAGGCAGGAGGCAATATGGAAGGGTCATTTCACTATTATAAGAAAAGTAAACAATGTCAAATATAAAGTTGCCAGACAGAAGGCCTGATCACAAACTCTGCCATGTTAACACAGTGAAGCCCTATTATGATAAAGACACTTCAGTGGGATTCAGGAGGAATCAAAGTAGGATACCATGGTAGGTCTCAGGGAGGCTTGGTCTGCCACCTCAGTAGATGAGGTAGGAATTTTATAGCAGCTGCCTCCTACCCATATTCAGTAAATCCTAGTAGTACTACTACAGGAGTTTGAGGAATATGTTCTCTACTATACCAGGGTGTGAAGAACTGATGGAGCATCATGTGGACACTCATCCAACAAACTATGAAACAAAGTCCTTTCAAGGTTGCATGAGCATGTCAAGCAAACCATGCAAGCGGAACTGCATGAGGTTTGAGGTACATGGTAACAGGAATTCAGATGCCCCCTGGCCTCACTGTTGTGTTACAAATTGATAGGTGCACCAGGTTCTGTATATACTATAGGAAACTAGATAGTCACATAAGGACAGAAGAAGCTTTAGAGCTGTTACTGGGGCCAAGTATTTGACTATTGTTGACTTAACTGAGGATTGCTGGCAGGTCCCTTGACACCCCAGGAAAGGAAGAGCAGAGCTTTTGTTAACCCTTTTGGGGTTTACAAATTTACCAAAGTGCCCTTTGGGATGGAAAATGCCTTAGTAACTTTCCAGAGTCTGGTACATTTCATCCTGGCAGGTGTTGGAGGCTGTGTTCTTGCTTACATAGTCATACTGCAGTGTACAATAGGTTTTGGAGGGAATATGCTCACTATATTAGTGAGGTGCTGAGCAGACTAGAAGGGGCAGGGTTAGCTTTCAAGGCAAAGGAATGACAGATATATTTTCTCTCGGTCATAGGGTGGGCAGTAGCAAAATCTGACCACACCCTGCCCGAGTAGAAGGTATTCAGACATGGCCTATTCCTGTTACCACAAAACAAGTAAGAGCATTCTATTGGCCAGCAAGATGGTAAAGGAAGTTTTTTCCTCTTATAGCATAATGGTCATTCCTTTTACAGACCTTGCCAGAAAGAATAGACCAGGCAAGGTTATTTTGGGCACCATCTTGAGAGCAGGCATTCCAAAAACTCTAAGTGGCATTGAATGGAGGACTTCCAAGATGGTTGCTGACTGAGCAGCAGTTTAATTAGAGCACTCCTAGTGTGGTAACTGAAAGTATTAAAAAAGCCAGTAAAAGTTGAAAATTTGAGTAAAATTTAGTTACTGGCTAGTCATTGCCAGGATGCCACAAAAAAAGAAATTTGGAAAATGTAAGAGAAAATCAACCAGAAAAGGAAAAAAAGAACAATCTGGGAAGAACCTTGCAGTTATTCTGCAAAAAGCAGTTCAGGTTTTGGCTTTAGTACAGGAGAGTGCTCCCAGTACTTTAGAGGAAAAATAAATCAAATACAAACAGAGGTGTTTAAAATTAGTGAGACTGGATGAATATACGAAGTAAAATGAGTAAAGACTACAAGGAACAGGACGTTTTAAGTAGATATTCATATGACAAAACTAAAGAAATCAGTCGTTGAAATGAAGGGAAAAAAACCTGGTTGAATATGATGCTTTCCGAGAAGAACTGTTTCAAAAAATAGAGTTAGGGCATAGTGCATGCAGAGATGATGTTCTGCCATAGCAGAGAAACTGGAACAGATTGTATTAGTTGTATGAAAGTACAAGCAAGAAACTGACCTGGTATTCCACAGCAGGATTTGTTAATTGAGAAGGGACATTATGTATATGCCCCAAATATGGCCATGAGGAACATCCAAGACCAGTATTAGTAAATATGCAATCCTACAAGCAATAAGAACTGCTACTGACAAAACTGTGGCAGAAAGATCAAGTTTTAAAAATTTGTAGATATAGTGGGGGAAACACACACACACACACAGAGGGATTATTTTCCTGATATGTTTGTTAGATTGTGCACAGAGTATAAGCTCAATAATACCAAAAGAGAAATGATGCGGGGTGGGGGACAATTAATATTCAAATACATAATTATACTTATTTTGAATTTGGCCAATAAATTAGGCATTCAGCATTTAGTTTTATTTGTTAAAACTAGAGTTATGGCTCCAAAAATGATGACCTACTAGGGACAGAATACTTAAAATATCTAGCAGATTAGGACATGCATAGAAGAAAAGGGAAATGGTAAATAGAAGGGCAAACACAAAATTCAGGGAGGTAAAATGAATGGTAGGCAAAGGTTGGGAAGCAAACAAATATTACTACTCAGTTAATACTTAACATAATTACCTGCAATGTGAATGACATTGTTGAAGAAACAAGATTAAGGAGAATATTAGAACAAATATATAGCTTAAGGAGTGACCGATTACTCCTAAAGAAAGTGCACTTAAATAAAAATGAAAGTGAACATATACTAAAAAGTTGTATAGAAGAATATTATGTAAAAGCATTACAAGGAAGGAAAATACAAGTGATGATTACTGTGAGAAAGGGTAAGGTATTAATAACAGAAGATAGTAAAAAAGAT
The DNA here is from genome assembly GCF_019279795.1 of Protopterus annectens. Taxonomy (NCBI): domain Eukaryota; kingdom Metazoa; phylum Chordata; order Ceratodontiformes; family Protopteridae; genus Protopterus; species Protopterus annectens. The sequence continues at coordinate 998,367,411 of NC_056727.1, read as the reverse complement.
AAGTAAGGGATATATATACTCTAGTTAGGGCTAATTGGAGACAAAACAGAATTACAATAGGAAGCATATACATTCCACCAAGAGCTGAGAAGCATGACTTGAGGAATATTATGGGAGAAATCATTGATTTTCAACAAGGAATAGTGATAAAAGGGAACTGGAACATAATTACAGACAAGGATGAAATAGGGGACCTAGAACTCTGCAGGTGACAACCAAAGGAAGACTACTTAAGCAGATTTGTAAAGTACATGGATGAACAGACATAGGTAGAGAAAAGTTCAGTGCTAGAGATTATATGCATTGCACAGAGAAACATGGCACCATATCTAGGGTAGACAGAATATATATTTCTTAGAAATATAAAAAAAATTATAAAGCAAGTTGAGACATGCCCTAGAATGCTGTCAGACCATTCTCTGGTAAGTTATGAAATTACGACACCAAATATAAGTAAACTAGAACACTACTAGTGAAAATTCATGGAAAAGAAAAAACTACTACTAGGAGAAATAAAATTGGAAGCTGAAAGGATCTCATCTACTGGGGAAACCCTAGTGAAAGAATGGGATGCTTTTAAATTAAGAATCTGAAATGCATGAAAGACGAGGGAAAAAAGGGTGGAATAAATTTTGAGACAAAAGGCAATGACGTCTCCTGAAAACCAAAGAACTGCAGAATATAGTATAAAACAGAACCACAAAAGAGAGGGTTCATTTGGGGGAGTTACAACAGGAATAGGAAAAACAAGTAGATGAGCCAATCAAAAGGAATCAAGTATCTTTGAACTTAAAACATTTTAATAATTCATCAGAGCTTTATAAAATATTAGTAGGTAAATTAAGACAACAAAATGCCGAAAGGAGTATACTAAAAGTAAAGTATATGAATATGGGAGCGCTAACAGAAGAACCAGTGCAAATAAGCTTAGTATTTAGGACATTTTTATTTCAAAATTAAATAAGATGCATGTGCAAATTGGAAAAGCAAGACAGAAAAATACTTGCAAGATCTAAATGTACACTGTCTCCCTGCAGAAGAGAGTCAACCACTAATCTAATGTATCCCAGAGCATGAAATAAAAGAACAACTTAAAAGATCAGCAAGGGGTAAATCCCTGGGGATTGATGGTCTCTCCTTAGAAGTATGGAAACTAGGAAAAGAGAATGCAGTCCGACTCTGGGAGACATCTATACAAAAGGAAGTGCATGACTCGTAAAATGGCAATGATTACACAGCAATAAGAAAAGAGAAGGTAAAGAGACATTAAAACCCAGGATCCTACAGACCACTTGCAATCATAAACAATGATTATAAGCTCTTTACATCAATAACATCTAACCAACTAGCAAAACTGCTCCCACAAACATATATTACTGGTAGACCTGATACAAAGAGAGGAAAAATTTATAAAGGAGTTAGTATTGCTAGGACTGCATGCAGAAAAAATTTTTAATGGAGTCCATTGGAGCAACCTATAAATAGTTCTACAAAAAAAATGTGCTTTCCTAGTAGTCTATTCCAATGCTCTGAAATGTGTACAAAGGCTCAACAGCCAGCATCAAAACCAATGGTAAGCTTTCATTGCAGTTTGAAATAGAGAGTGCACCAAGCAAAGATGCACTTTGTCATCATTCTTATTTGTGATGTATGTGGAACCATTGGCGCAAAAAAAATCAAACGATCAAGAGTACAAGATTGGCTGGGTCAAGTCATGCAGCAAAAGCTATGCTTTGATGATGTAATGGTACTAACTAACCTATAGTGGGATATTCCAATATCATTTGAAATGTTACAAAGCTACACTGGCTTAGCAGGATATAAAATCAATGAAGAGAAAACAAAGGACTTGCGCATGAACTGTGCACCATCATTTAATATGGTCCTGAGCTATCCCTACCTATGGGATAACTACAGGCTCAAATACTCAGGGATTTGGCTTGCAAACAAAACAAGTGAATCTGCTAAGGAAAACTGGAAGGTCATGCAAGAAAGAATAAGAGTAATGATAAGAAGACTGGAGACACCAAATGCAGATTTAGACCATAGAATACTAACAGTTAAAATCTTTATAACACATTTATATGTAGGTCAGGCTTTTACACACAGACATGACGTGAAGGAATGGACACTATTATGAATGGAGATGTTTAATACATTTAGAGTGAATTGAAAAGTAATGGCAAAATAGTTAGAAGAAGGTGGATTAAATGTACCAGATCTGGAGGAATGCTACAATGCTTCACAAATGAGGATACTTGATATGCTTCGGCATACAGATTACACATCAAATTGAAAAAATATAGTAGACAAGACAAACCTTCAGGGATCAGCAAGCGATGTGGCTCTATGGTGGCATTTGCAACGCACCGAGAAGGAAGTAGGGATTTTGTCAGTGATGAAGGTAATAAAAAAGACATTATGAAAAATGAGAAAATTTTGAAATAAGACCTGTTGGATTAAGGAGACAAGAGTTTAATGTAAACATCAGTAACAAAGAGGTGTTGAGCAAAAAAAACAGGATTAAATACTGGGAGCAATTAAGAGGAGGAAGGGATTTGCTAAACTGGAACAAATTAATAAGCAAATATTAAATAAAAGAGAAAGAATAACTATAGCATAGAGGTTTATAAAGTTACTGACAGAATATAATACTAAAATCAAAAAGAAGAAAAAGAATTGCCAAGAATAGTACAAATAGTAATAGAAGCAAGGATGATGGAGGTCAATAAAGAAAAAAAATTGTAACTAGATTATACAATGCATTAGTGAGTACATAAAGTGAGACAAAACATTTAATGAAGAATTATTCAAAGAAAACTGAGAAAAAATCCATGAGATACCAAGCTAGGAAATTCTTGATATTTGGATTGAAATGTTTGCATAGATATTTCTAAACACCAAATAGTCTTAGTCATATTTTACAGGGGCCCCAAAGAATGTTGAAGATGTACCCATAATTCAGTACATGACTGGAAACATATCTTTTCAGAGTGTAATAAGCTGAAGTATCTAAGAGAAGAACTCAGAAATATACTTTAGGTTAACAGACAGTAAATGGCAAATAACAGATAGTAAATGGCAAATAACCAGAAATGATTAATTACTGAATAGAATTCAGAATACCTGAAAAATAAATCGTAAAGCATTTATATCCTAACTTTTGATTGTCATAAAAAAAGCAAAAAGTGGAAGATGGTCAAGATACCCACAATAAGAGACAATAGTGAAGTGACATCCATAAAATGGAAAAATACTAATAAAGAAAATAAATGAAAATTTCATTAACTTAAGTGGAAAATATGCGAGAGTGCAATGACTGTAAACTGAACATGTAAGAGGGATAAGACTCAAGTAAAGAAGGGTCAGTCTGTACATAAATATAATGAAAAGGATGGAGTCATGACTGATGGAAAGGAAAAGAAAGGTCAGATAAAGGAAATGCAAAAAGATAACATAGCATGAGTGGTTTCTCTCTAATCAAAGAAACTGGAGGATAGTTTCTACCATGACATGCAATAGTAAAATAAGACATTGTAACCCCGTGTTCTGGACTGATTCTTTATGTAGTTAATTAACATAAGATAAATGCTAAGTGGATAGCTTTTAGCAACAATTGGAATCAGTCACCTAAGAGACCTGTATGTGCACCATGCATATAAGGAAGGCACAATTGTGAATGTAAATTATGTCTCTAAATAAAGTAGCTTAAAAAATTAGTGACAGAGGTGTATTTATGGAAAATGAATATTCACTGCACACCAGGCAGAAGAGAAGCATGTTTATTTCCTGTAGTGAGGGGATATTGAGAAGCATCTGTGAAATTCAAGTTGTTAAATCTAGCTGTCATCAGAATTTTTTTCTTGGAGGGTCAAAGACATTTTGAATGCAGAACAAGCTAAGGAGGAAATAGAACTGCTTACCCAGCAAATAATGAACCAGCAAGCGGGAAGTGATTCTGCTTTTTCTTCTTCTGACAATAACAAAGCCCAAGGAGAGGGAATTTGCTGGTGAATCATTTTCCATTGTCCCAGAAGAAAATGTTTGAGTGACAGAAAAAAGCCCAGGAGCTGACAAGAAGAATCAGGAGTTCATTGGACATGTAACATAGGCAGATGTTGGGAGGTCAATATGATGAGGAATAAGACCGACAATAATGTGAAAGTAGTGAATAAATGGAAGAACTGTAAAGTGTTATGCCCAATAAATGTAGTTTGGACATGACAATGGCTATTCTGTAAAAAGTAGTGACTGAAAAATGGCTGGATGCGTGTTGACTGTATTAAACTGGTAGTAGGACTTTATAGCGTAATTCCCACATTTTAAACACCTTTATTACGTTCTTACATTGTAGAAAGCAACAGAGGTACACATACGGTAACAGGAGAGAAAATAGACCATGGCAAATATTTTAAATTTTCATGCACTATACATGTTTTATTGTTAACAATTATTCACTCCAGTGTTACATATATTGCTCAATTCCTGCCTTCCCTTAAAGCTCACTCCTCCTTCTAAACACTATTGCACATGTAATGTGCTACAAATTCCATTTATTTCTATATAGTTTGCTATTTTCCTTTTTCTAAAGGTCTTACCTGTCATTCTTTTATCTTCTTTACATTATTCATTACTTCAATTAAAGTTAGTTTAGATTTTGATTCCCATTTTCTACCAATTGCTTTTTGACAGCCAATAACATTAAAATTACTAAGGCCTTAGGATATATGGGCAATTCAGATGCTATATCCATCTCAAAATAATGTTTTCCTTAGTTACAACCATTTGCTCTCTGAACATTTCTGACAAAGTACTCTGTATGGAATTTTTAAAATCTGCCAACTCATTATATTCACAAAAAACATGTTCCCTATTACCATTCTCTGTCCCATTGTACCTCTAGCATTTGCTGTCTACCAGAGGAAACATTCTGTGAAGTCTGCTTGGAGTATCAAAATACCACTGCAAACACTTCCAAAGAAAAATGCTTAACCTTCTGAACTTTGTTGCATGCTTGGAGCCATACAGACGTCCCCCCATGGCACTTTTGTGTAGTGCATTTCGATTCTGTCTTACCGGTCTTTTCTAATCTCATCTGGCTGATTCTTGTAATTATTCAGTATTTTATATACCCAACTAATTTTCGGTTTTCTAACAGCAATTTTTGTCCCAGAGTCAATTACAAGCTCTACCAGATCTGGTCTTTTACTTAGCACTCTCCTATCCCTTTCTCTGCCTATTCTCTTATCAATCCCTGGTAGGAAAGGCAGTCTCTGACCTGTAGTCCAAATGTGTGCTTGACCTTATCCCATTCTATTGCATTTGGTTCTCTAGTTATTTGCTCCCAATACCTTAGTTCTTTTGCTAATTTTTCCAATAAATTCCAGACCCTTCTTTCCAATTTTCTATATCCCTACTTGCAGTCATTCCTATTGACAAAATCCCCTAGCTCTGTTCTTATTCTGGCTTAGTTTTTAGAAACATGCAGCTACTTTGTAAATATAATATTCTGTATTGTTGTTATTCTCCTTAAGGATCAGCATGCACTATCCTACTCTCTCCTCATTTCTCAAACTTCCCATTTTTCATCATCCTCCCTTTATTTTAATTTATAGCCTTCTGCTTGTGTTGTATATGAGCCTTAACTGTGTGGCTTTTAAGTATCCCATCAAATCAGATCATCCTAAACCACCTTGTTCTGTGCCTATGGGGAGAATCAACTTTTCCCAAGTAACTGTAGCCTTCTTATCCTTCCAGCTCTTTTTTAATGATCATACACAACTTCTTTGTTTGAAAAAATCTGCCTAACCTGCGTGAAAAACTAAAGAGACTAAAATATTTTCATTGCTTGTATCTTACAATCCATATCCATAATCAGGAGTTTACAGTTTCTTGATTTTTGGATTCTTTTTTTTTTTTTAGTCTCTTTCCAAATATCTTTAGCTGCCAAAACCAAATATTTTTTGATCCATACACCTAAATACATTATCTTATATCCCCATAAATATGGGCATTGCTGTACCAATTCATGTGTGGGTACATAGTTTAACACTATAACCTTTATTTTATCTTCAGTTATTTTATATCCTGAAAAGACTTGGAAATTCCTAAGAATGTTCCACAAAATGGAAATGTCATTTTTATGGATTTATCCTGCTCAGAATATCATCATCGATAAGTAAAGCTAAATTGACTTGATTACCATACCAGTTATATCCCTGAATTTGTGAGTCCCTTATTTTCTTTGCCAGTGCCTCTAAGTATAAGGCACGTAACACAGAGGAAAGAGGACAACCCTTCCTGATTCCTGTGTTTAATCACAGCTTGTCAGAGAAGTATCCTTACACCTTCATTCTTGCTTCTGACCTGTTATATATTCTGATTCCCCATATTTTTAGCACCTTTACTGAGTTAACTCTTAAGATGTAGGCAAACATACATTTAAGTAAAAAACATATTAACATGTTCACAGTTACAAACATTATACAACACATACATTCTTTTATGCGGTTATTGTCAACCCAGCATTACATAAATTGGTCAATTCCTGCTCTCTCTTAAACCTCACTCCAAAGCATTCTGCATGCATTGCACTTACAGTTTCAATTTCTTCTATGCAGTTTGCTCCTACCCTTTTTTAAACATCCCGCTTCCTGTTCTTTTATCACTGTTACAATATACACTACTTCAAATACAGTTAGTTTGATTTCAATTTTCTAGTAATTGTTTTTTTTGGCAGCCACCAGTCTAGGCAGTTCAGATCCTGTATCCCAGCTCAAAAGAATAATTTCCTTAGTTACACCCATTTGCTCACCTAATAATTCTGACAGAGTACTCTGCAAAGAATTTTTAAAGTCTGTAAATTCATTACAAACCTTTATTCCTACTTTATTGCCAAATTATGGACTCTCTAAATATCTTTAAATCTGAACTTAAAACTCACTCTCAGCAATTGTATCTACCCGTGTAAACCTCATGGCTAAACTATCTTGAATAGCAGCTATGTCTGTCAAAGTAACTTATTACTTTTTTACTCTCATTTTTAACTGCTACTTCTCCTTCTTTCACACTTCCTGTAAGAGACCATTAGCTATAGGTTTGCTCTAGTTTCCTATATTAATTTTCTACAGTTGAATTTTGTTCTGCACAACGTGGACCTCCAGTCCAAAGTTTTTTTTGTATACTAGCTCTTTAATTACAATATAGCCTGTCTACAAATGTACTTTCAGTTTTTTTTTTGTATTTGTAACTTGTGTTTCTTTGTATAACATTACAGATGTATGTATTTTATTTTTTGAGCTTTTCTGCCCAGGCCTGCACTGAAAATGGGTTCACAACCCAGTGGAGTTTCCTGGTCAACAAATGTCAATAAATCATAAATAACTAAATAAATTACACTCCCAAAATAGCTATTGCCAGTTACCTCTTTTCCCCATCACACCTCCGACATTTGCTATCTACCTGAGGAAAAATTCTGTGGAGTCTGCTTGGGGTATAAAAATACCTCTGCAAACACTTTCAAGCAAAAATCCTAAACTATGTTGCATGTTTGGGAGCCATACATATGTCGACCCGTTGTTTCCTTGTGAATTGCTTATCTCTCTCTTCCCAGTGTTTTCTACCTCCTCTGATTCATTCCTATAGTTGTCGTGCAGTATTCGATGTGCCCTAATTATCTATTTTTAACATCTTCTGTTCTAGATTCAACTAAAACCACTAGCAGTGAAAAGTAATGCTACTCTATGCCAGAAGTCTAAACCTCAAGGTGCACGCACTCGAGGCTCTCCTCAGTATGGAGAAAATCGATGTCTGTGCAGTAACAGAAACCTGGTTCAAGGCTCCTGAGAGCATCCCAGCACTACCAGGTTATAACTCATACCATGCGTTTCGGCCCCAAAACTCGGACCGAAGCACAAAAGGAGGGGGGAGTATCTATATTCATCAAAGATACCTACACCTCCAAGTTAGTGGCACTGCACAAAGCATCGGAAACCATCCATGTGCAACTAACAGCGGGCAAAACTGCCTTTCAGTTTGTAGCCTGCTACAGAACACCCTCCCTATTACAGGAACCCCACTTGGCATTCCTGAGAACACTGGAGAATATGAAGGTCTCTCCAAACACTATGTTATTGGGTGACTTCAACTACCCAAACATTGACTGGGAAAACTACTCAAGCCCAAACACCCTCGCCCAACGGTTCCTTTAATTTATAAACTCTAATGCAATGGAACAAGTGGTCACCACTCCCACAAGAGGGAACAACATATTGGACCTAGTCATCACCAACATGGGGACTCTATGTTCCACACCAGAGGTAAACCCCTCATTGGTAATATCAGACCATAAACAAATTTCCATGGACATCCATATCCCGTCCCCACCCCCAGCCAAGGAAATCACTGTAAAGAATTTCTCAAAAGCCAACTTTGCACTTCTCAAGACTGAGGTGGAATCCTTCAAAGCCCCTGGGCCAGAGGATAATACAGCCCAATCCGCAGAATCCTTTACAAATGCATTCTATGAGCACCTACAGAAATGCATGGATCGTGCTATCCCAAATAAAACCAAGACTCACTCCTCCAAAAACAGGAGACCGGTCTGGTGGACCCCGGCCATAAATAAACTATACAACAGAAGGAGGAAGCTACTACATGACAGAGCAAAATCCCAAAAAGGGAAGGCATCTCTGATCAGTATTAGCAAGAAACTTCGATCCCTCATAAAATCATCAAAGGCCAGTTTTGAAAGAAAAATTGCTCTAGACACTAAAGATAATCACAAGGCCTTCTTTAGTTATGTCAGGAACATGGACGGAAACTCCCAGATATGCTCTGAATTGTTGCATAACGGTACAAAATATACTGAACCTACAGACATAGCCAACATCGTGGCAGACAGATTCAGCGCAAACTTCTTCCCCCCTTCCCCCCCAAAGGAGCAAATGCCTATCCCAACTGAATGTAACCTCCCTGACATCACAGATGCACAGGTGAAAGCTGCCCTCTCCAAAGCAAAAAACACAGCATCTATGGGACCGGACGGTGTCCCAGGCTGTTTCTTACACGAGCTCCAAGAAGAACTGAACCCTCACATTAAGTCACTGTTCAAACTTAGCCTTACTACAGGATATGTACCCAATGAATGGCGTACAGCTACAGTGGTCCCACTCCACAAAGGTGGTGCCACAATGGACCCCGGAAACTATCGCCCCATAAGCCTGACTAGTCTGGTCTGTAAAGCTATGGAGCGTATTATCATGGAACTCATAAACAAAGACATTGGGAGCCTCCAGACACTGGACCCTACCCAATTCGGCTTTAAGGGCAGATCTTGCCTCTTAAACCTAGTTGATTTCTTTGAAACAGTTACCAAAGCCATAGATGAGGGCAAGGTAGTCCACACAGCCTACCTGGACCTCGCAAAAGCCTTCGACACAATACCCCACTCGGGCATCATAAATAAGCTTACCAGCTTAAATATCAACCCCTATATCACAAGATGGGTTGCAAACTGGCTCAGAGATAGAACCCACATGGTCAGAATCGCAGGTGCCATGTCCAAATCCAAACCAGTTACAAGTGGCGTCCCACAGGGCTCAGTTCTGGGACTTCTCTTGTTCGGTATATACTTCTCTGAGGTTCAGGCTAACACGGGATGATTATGGCTGACAAAGTTCGCAGATGACTGCAAACTGGGGGCCATAATCGAATCTCCAGCTGACACAAGCATCCTCCAAAAGGGTCTCACAGAGACGGATGCTTGGTGCCAGAGCCACTGCCTCAAGCTAAATGCTAAAAAGTGCATAGTTATCCCCTTTGGGAAAACAAGGTGCCCACAAATTACCACATAGGTGGTAATCCATTAAGTACGGAAGAAGTAATTAGAGATTTGGGGACCAACATAGATAGTAATCTCTCCTTTGATAATCACGTTGCCAAAGTGGTTAGAAAGACCTTCTATATAACCCACCTTATCACAAAAGGGTTCGCATCTAGATCGAGAGGTCATTGTGCCCCTCTACTCGTCACTCATCAGGCCCATAATTGAATACAATGCCCCTTTTGGGATGTACCTTACCTGACACCTGCAGCAACTGGAGAGACCCCAAAAGTACCTCACCAAGAGGATCATGGGCTACAAACTGATGTCCTATGCAGCTCGACTAAAGAAACTCCAGCTCTACTCAGTTGCTTACCAGCTACTCAGAGGCGATCTATGCCTGACGTACAAAGCCATGTCAAACCCAGAATTAATGGACATGTTCCACCTCAAAAAATCCAAGTCCCTTAGAGCTACACGCTCCAGGGACCTAAACCTCAGCACAAAAATAAATAGGACATGCTGGAGGGACAGATTAATTTCCCAGAGGCTCCCCTCACTCTGGAATAGAATCCCAATTCATGTTAGACATAGCCTCTCGCTGACCCTCTTCAAGCGAAATCTGGAAGCATGGATGGGAAATCACAAATTCACCCCTGGGATCTCTTCTGTGTCCCTGCTAGACAGAGGCACAGTAAACTAATCTTAAAAGGGTACCTTCTGTGACCTACTTTACAGAGGCACAGTAGGCTAATCTAATAGGTAGGCGGAAGCCAAATACACTCTGGCTAGGCTTATAAATGCCCTAGGGCAGATAGCCTAGTATCTACCTATGAACCTAGGGTTCCCATATCTCTTTCGTTTTGCCTATACTCTGATATCAATTCCTGATAGGGAAGGCAGTCTCTAGCCTGCAGTCCAAATGTCTTCTTGGCCTCTTCCCATTCTGTTGCCTTTCCCTTTTTAGTTATTTGCTCTCAATACCTTTCTTTCTGTGCTAGTTTTCTCCAGTATATTCCAGCCCCTAATTGCAGTCATGCCTATCAGCAGAATCTTCTATCTCCATTCTTATAATATTATCTGCTACTTTATTTTTTATTTATTTTATTTATTTTACATTTGTTGACCGGGCTAGTCTAACTGGATATATGTCCATTTTCAGTAGAGGCCCGAGGAGAAAAGCTCCAAGACAATAACAAGGACAGAAAAAAGAAACATTTATACAAATAATCTGAAAAAAATAGCAATTACAAAAAAAAATAATTGTATAGTCCCCAAGGAAAAAAGTTAAATACGAGAATAATTACATGAGTAAACAATTGATTGCCAGCAAAAAAATATTTTTTTTTTTTTTGACAGCCAAAAAAAAGAAAAAATATAGTTCTAGTTCAGTTTCAGTAAGCAAAAAAAATACAAAATAAAAATAGCATAGTGGGGAGATACAAAAAAGAGAGCGAGAAGTATTAAACATTTATGAATATAACGTTTTTCTCTTTTTTTAATTTCTCCAAGTCTTTTGGGTTTCTAATATGACAGGAATGGACCCCATTCCTCAGTCACAGTATGATTAAAGTTCATGAAGTTAGTATTGTTTCAATCTTTGATGTTAGCCAGGAGTGCTCTTTGCAGCACCTGCAATGTGCCTTGTAATGACTCCTCCTGCAGTTTGTGTGGTGTTACTTGTATTGGTAACATATCTAAGTATGATTGTAAGTTCTTTTTTATAAAACTCGTTGCTCCTACTACTATTGGAACTGTCTGTGTATCCTTCTTCCACATTGACCTTGTTTCTGCCTGCAAATCCTGGTATTTTATGACTTAGTGTCTCTCTGTATATAAGACACGGTAGTCACTGCATGTATCAGTTTCAATGATCAATGCTGCTTTTGTCTTCTTTTCATGGACATGGACCACTATATCTAGTTTTCTTGCATCTATTTTTTGAACTGTTGGTAATAGGTGATCCTATGGGATATAAACATCATTTTCTGTAATGTTTTGTGGCTCATGTTTCCAGTGTTTTTCAGCTACTTCAATTTTATAATGTTTGCACAATCCCCAATGCAACAGTCTTGCTACATTATTATGCCTTTCAGTATACAGCCCTTCTGCCATTAGTATATCAAAACCAGCAACAAGATGCGCAACTTTTTCTAATTCTGTTTTACAAAACCTAAATTTGTCTGTTTCTCCCACATATTGAATTGACTTTATAAACCAACATGTACGTAGTCCACTATCTTGGGCCTCCAATATTAACCTTTCATTTTTTGGTTTAGATTCACCTCTTCATAATCATTATTGCATTCTATCCTGAGAAACATGAGGTTGTTCCAAGAGTTTTCTATACTTGCAACTACATTTATGCATTTTGCACATTTCTTGCCTCCTCATCTGATCCTTCACCTTATATTCTTTTATTTTCTGGCACATTCAGTTGCTGTCTGATTTTTCTCAACTTCTAGTTTGATTTCCATTCCCCACTTGACGCTGATATGCTTCTGCTAAACTAAGCAGGGAAGTCATCTAAGACTTATTCTCCTCATGTTTTAAAAGTTTCACTATGTTTGGGTCTTGTGAGGTCAGCATATGTATGCAGTTCCACCACTGCAGATCTATACATGTAATCAATTGCAAGAAGGCCCATACCTCCTCCATAATGGGGAATATATAGTCTTGGTATGCACTGATTTTTATAAGTCATTTGATGAGCATGAAGCATCCTTGTTTTCCTGTCCAACCTATCCAACACTTTTTGAGGCCAGTCAATCGCTCCAAAACTGTAAGTTAGGCCAGGAAGAGCAAATTGGTTTATAGCTTGAACTTTGTTCCTAGATGTCAACACTGTTTTCAGTATTCATTTAAGTATTCTAAAATATTCCTTGCTAAGTTTTATTCACATTTGTTCATGTTTATTGTTACTTCATCATTTCCTAAATATTTACACACTTCTTCCTGCTCAAGTTCTGTTATATCACATTCCTGTCCCAAACTGATGTTTCCTTGGTGCTGCAACTTTCCTACTTTTGCACATTCATCAAGACCAAATTATATTTTTATATCATCTGAAAATGTTTTGACCACTTGCAGTTGTGTTTTCAGTTCCTCATCTAATGAACTATACAATTTTAAATTATCTATAAAATGAAGATAAGTCTTTACACTTAGTTGTTTTGTGGGAGCCACATTGTAGCCATGACCTAATTTGTTAAGTAGACAGGTTAATGGGTTAAGGACAAAACAAAAGAGCAGTGGTGACCGAAAGTCTGTTGTATGTTCTATATGGCTGTTGTTATTCTCCTTAAGGATCTGCATCCAAAATCTCACTCTGTCATTATTTCTTGAATTTACCCCCTGCTTCCTCATCATCCCTTTCCACTTTAAATTTCCTAATTTACCATATTATTCTATTAGGAAATGCAAGTACTACCACTGACATACTCATAAAATCACAACTGACTTTATTGAATGCCTTCTGTGCATTAAGACCCATCAATGATAGTGGTATTTTCTTACACTCTTGCTTCTGTCTGGATTACCATTGTTTTATTAATATTGTCAAATGTTTGCTTGCCCTTCACAAAGCCAGCTTTGGCAACATCGTTCACATTCTCATAGCTATAGCTAGTATAAACATTTTTTGATTATTGTTTAAAATTGCGATGGTTCTATAAGAAGATGGGTCTGAAAGGTCTTTACCTTCTTGTGGTAATATAGCCACCACAGCTTTCTCCCCAAATGCTGGTACCTCCGCCACCTCCCATTTTAAAATATTTTTAAGCAAAACATTCTAGAACATTATCATTTTCTTCCTCTCAACTTCCAAACTTCCTTGAGATTTCCCTGTGGATTGACTATACATCACCATTTTTATCTCATCTCTTCTTACCTTAGCTATTAATTGAACCTCATTTGCCTGTTACCTTGACATAATTGAGAGTTCCAGAAATATTTCCAATTCTGTCTTTTCTTGGTTTCCATATTTCTCTGATTTATACAAATGTTCCTAAAATGTTCAAAATATCTCTGTTTCTTCAGATTCTCTTGTTATTTTTCTTGTTAAAAACTCTCTAAGTTTAGTGACAAACTGTTCTGCTTTCTGTTATTTAAGTCACTGTGCATTTTTGTGCTGCGAAGTTATCAAAAACAGTGGCTTAACAGCAAACTTTCTAAACTCATGCATATTATCCAAATACTCCTTTGTTTGCCTTTTGCGTTTTACAGTCATTCCTCTTATTGTTCTGCAAGATTTCCTTATTCTGCAATACTTTTACCCTTGTCAACCCCTCTACAGAATTCCTATAACTTTTCCCCTCTTATTTCTACCATACTTTTAAACTGTATGTTCATTTATCCCACTCATTAGTTACCTCTTCTGAAGACATTTCTGTCTTCCTATTAACTCTCAAATCATTTCCACTACTTATTCCACAAATTCCTCTCTAACAGATAAGTAGGAAAGTACCAGTGTCTCATTTTACTTCATTACCTGGCATTTTTATCTTAGTTTTCTTTGGAGCATGATCTAAAATGATTGTTTGTGTCACAAAGCTTTGAATTAAATACTCATGTTCCTATGAAATACACTTTATATCCAGTCTATACCGGTCCAGTTATTGTAGCTTGAGGAACAATATGTAACTTCTGTCTGCATTCACAGTACTCAATTCACATCTTCCATATCACATATATGATGTGTTATTTACATTGTACCTTGCGCATTTCACTCAACACAGTGGTCAAACATCTCATGATTAATTATTTGTATCTGCAGACTGTTTCCAAATAAAGGCAGTTGGCAATGAAAATTAAAAGCAGGTAACTTTTTATTTGAATGAAATAATAAAGCAATAACCGACAACGTGGTGTGGTATGTTGAAGATTTACCCACGGTTGGTGTGGTTTAATCACGAGGGCGAAGCAGTACAGTTTTATATCCCCCCTCAGCAGCCCAAGGTCATGTTGCGATGACTTTAGCTCGCTCATTTCAAGACATTGTTACATTGTAAAGCCTGAATACATTACAACTAAGAAAATGTGCTTTGTTGCTTTAATATACATAGAATATACAGTACTCAGTGATAAGACTCCCTACATCACATTTAAAATGCCTCTGACTGCACCCTATACTAGACTGTTTTACGATATATATTGCAGTTTGTATCATGAATGCTTCATGCAAATATTAATAAAAACAGTTGGGCATACTTCTTCAGTCCCTTCAGTGTTGTAAACATTAACGATAGATTTAGGTGTATAATTTACAGTTCACCCAAAAGTTTAACACAGTCAACAAAATTACAGTCTTTCTCAGCCACTCTTTGCAGAGCCATATTACCCATATCTAATCTTATAATGAATGGAATTGATGCTCTGCAGTCTCCCATTTATTAATTAATTTTAATGTTATTGATCTTCCTGATCATTTACATCTCTCAACATCAGCTTCTTGTTCAAGTCCAAGGTGCTTCTTATTTTTCTAGTCAGCTCCTGTGCTCTTTTCTTTTACTCTTTCGTTTTCCTTTGGAGCAGTGGAAAATGTTTAACTTATAGAGTTTCTCTAGGGCCTTTGTTATTGTCAGTAGAATGAGATGCAGTAGAGTCATTTTCTGCTTGCTGGTCAAGCTTTTTTTTTTAATTTCTTTTCTACCCTTTTCTGCACCCAAAAATGTCTGATTCCCCAGGAAAAATATTCTGAAGACAACTGGGGACATGTGCCTCTCGACATTCTCTGATTGTTGGGCTAAAGTTACTTCTCTTCTGCCTGGTGTACAGTGAATAAACATTTCCCACAAACTTACTGCTGTCCCCAATTTTTAATGCTTTTCCTTTTTGCCACATTTATTTTCAGAAGCAAGTCTTTTTACCGATATGATTACATTTTTACTAATATAGGTCTTTCCGACTTTTCATGGCCACATTTGAAGACTATACACAAAGGACTCAGTTAACAAATCATGCAATGGAACACTAGTCCATTTGCTTATTTGCACTTTCATAAAATTGCCACAGTCTGTTCCTTTCAGTTCCTATTCTACAGCAGAAACTCTTGAAAGTCTTCTAACTCTACTATTTTTTGAAAGTTCTTTTTGAGAGACCTCAAGCTCGGCCAGCCTTTTCTTCATTTCAGCCTATCATTTTTCCAGTTGTATCAGTTCATTTAAATATCTAGTTAAAAATTCCTCATTGTTTTGCATTTTATTATTTGACTTTATAGATTTCTTCAGTGTTTCACTTATTTTAAATACCTCTGAGTGCATTTGATTTAGTTTTTCTTCTAAATTACAGGAATCCATCTCATGTTCCCAAGCTGAAACTTGAACTGCTTTTCCTGAACTGTTGCAAAAATCTTCCCAGGCAGATTTTTTTCTTCTCTTTTTCTGGTTGATTTTCTGTTACTTTCACCAAATTTCTTTTTGTTGGCATCCAGGCAGTGTAATTACCAGTAACTAGCTGTTTTCTACTGAAATGTATAGCTTTTACTGACTTTTTTTCACAAGTGCAGTTTTTACATTGCAGGAACTATAATTAACCTGATGTTCAGCATGCAGCCATCTAGGAAGTCGGAGTTAATCATATCCTTATGGATTTCTGAAATACAATAAATGATGGGGATAACAGAGTGTGTAAAATCAAATAAATTTTCAGTTATAGCAGTAATACTTAAAGTAATATTTCAATGTATTTAAAATATTTGTCTACTGGATTGCACTCTATCATCCCATGTTCTCCAAGTGTCTGTTCTTAAATAAGCTAATAATTTTTGGACTCAAATATAACAGTGCCTTCACTTTTGCCAGCTTTTCTAGTGCCAATGAGAATACAGGAACGATTTGCCTAATACCTGACTTTGGGATTGTGTGGCATCATGGGTTTCATGTCAGCTGCTTAACACTAATTTGCTCATTTTTATTTGTTCTAGCCAGACTGGTTGTATACGTGATTGACTATATTTATACGTACCGCATATTGTAGCAATGTATATGGGCACTGATATATTAATTTTTTTCTTCTGTCTGAGATAACAGCATCTCAAAGGAAGGGGAAAAAAAAACAAATAATTTATTTTTCATTTTTGTTATTTGAATGGTCATTCTTTTTCTGAGTAGAAATTATCTCATACTGAGAATAATAATTGAGATGTGTGGGGCTGAAGCCCTCCACATGAAGGGGGCACAGGACAGCAAGAACACTTGTGGTAATGTATTCAGTCTGGATTTGGTTGAAATCTGCTGTTACCCGAGGTCCCGGGTATGTGTTCTAGCTTTTTATGTACTTGAGATAGCGAGTTTGGTGCCATAACAAATAAGGAAATGTGTTTAGAGATTTTGTATTACAGATAGATATAGTAGACCACCTGTTCTTTTCTTTATAAAAAATCTTAATTCATTCTCTACTTTTTGAATGTTGAAACAATATTATTTATCATTGGCATACAAACAAAGCACTGTAAATATATTATTCACAGGAATCACTAACTTTAAATTTGGTGTTTAAAAACATACACTTTAAATTTAGTTTGCATGTATACTCTTAAAAATTCAATATAATACTATTAACATTTACAAAACTCACTAGAAAAAAAGAATGTCTTATATTTAAAACATGCAGAATTAGTCAGGGGAACCAGGAGTGATAGGTAGACCTGGTGATCAAGGATAGACACAGGGTATGCTGGTGGTCATCTGCATAGGAGACAAGAAATAGAAACAAAAATAAGTAAACATGATGACAAGCTAAAAGCATTCAACAGTGGAAGTCATGTAAGATGTAGGTTTGGTTTGCAGGCAGCAGGTGGTGCTCATGCATATCTCTCTCTCTCTCTCTCTCTCTCTCTCTCTCTGTGTCTGTGTGTCTCTCTGTCTCTCTCCCTCCCTATCTGAATTAGAGTTCTGCCCTATACCTGCAATTCTTCATCTATATGTTTGGTACTGGGCTCATTTCTTCTGTATGATCTGATGTACAACACATCTAGTGTTAGTAATAACTCTGACTGCTGAAATTAGTAAAACAAGAAAAAAAAGGTGGTTTCATAATTGAGGGATATGCCTGTCCATTTGATGTTAGACTATAGCCAGCATACTAATTTTATAACTGATCTTCATGATGGCTGCCGATAAAATTGTTCTACAGACTGAAAGTTGCTCAAACCTCTTTCATTTATAATAGTTCTCTGCGCTCACCCAGTAATCTTGCTAAACCCATTATTAAATAGGCATCCCAGTTAGATGAGAACTAGACTGGACCACAATAAATGTTCTGAAGTAAACGTATACAATGGAGATACAAAAAAGTGAAAAAATCAAAGCAATCCCTTTCCAATTAATATGGATACTGTCCTTATTAACTGCTTATACCTAGGACACCTGACTGGTAGATGCTGGGGAACAAACTATGACTGTACTCCCAAGGTAAACTAGGCAAATCATGTACACAAAATAAAAAAAAATGTCCCTCCTTGTTTGCCCACAGCACTTACCATCTCCACCCAGTGATGCCCTTCACTCTTCACATTAAAACTGATGTTGGAAAGTCCCTCATCCATTATGAACTAATAACATTCAGTATAACCAAGCATTAAATGTTCCATGGAAACTCTTTACCTTCCTACTGGAGAACTACCACCATGCATTCCTCAAAACCATGCTTACAAAAGAGGCAGCACGAGGTTCTCCCCTGCACAGGGCAGCATTCTTTTTTTTTCCCCTTGCTTCCTGCTATGGCACCATACCCAGTGGCCTACATCCATTGTTAGGCCTGCCAACTTTCTCAATGCCCCCAAACTTTCTCTGTAAGGGCTAGAACTAGCACTGAGTTTAAGCACATCCTGAGAGGTCTGGCCATTGCATCATCTACTGTGGGATTTTTTTTTCCCTTCCCCTGTGGTCTCTTCATTTCATCCAGAGGGCAAGCATGCAATGGGGCTTTGCTGATGTATCGTCCCACCTCTGCAGCAGCTCAGTCCTTATGTTAATACCTGGTAGGACTATACCCCTTCTTCACATATCTGCAACCTCCACCAGAAATTGTGTCGGGATTGCCTTCAAGGCTGCTTCCCTCCAGGGATGGTAAATGCCTTCCTTCCCCTGCACCTTCATCAGTCGCTCAAGCCGATAATCAAACCCGGGTCGGCTGGGTCATAGTCAGGGCTTTATCCTTGTACACCACCAGAGCAGGAGAACATTCTTACCCCTTGTTCACTGGCTACTTACTGATGGATTTGCATTTATTTCTGTTATTTCCTGTGGAACTTTGAACAGATAGCTGGAACCTCATCATTTTTAATATTCTGAGCAAAGATTTTCACCAGCACCTGTGTCCTACCTCCTGAATTACACCCCTTCATTTGGAAAATGGATTTATGCACTACTGCAAAGCCATGTTTTGAAACAGAATTGTTAGTGACGTTTCATAACATAGACCCCTAAGGCGCAAGTATTTTGAATTTTTTCTCAAAATATTAACTGCCTTAGTTATGACCATGTTTAATTTGACAAACATTTCTAGGTAAGTTTACTAAAGTTTGGCATTTTTGCAGTAAATTTATACAATGACATCTATGGAACTGCATATTGTGAGCAACTGCACTGTCCTTGCACAGTTCAGTTATAAAACTGAAAAGGAAGTACCATCTCACATAGTATCTGTGTTATCATCTTTTAACATGGAATACAATGACATCTCAGGCTTCAAAGACCTACAAGATAAGTATTATGAAAGGTTTGTCCCACAAATGGGTACTTACCAAAGTGAAGTCTTTGTCTAATTTGGGGGAACATTTCCTTATTTCTTTATGAAAGTGCAACATTTTTGGACTACATTTGGAAAATGCATCTATGGAACCTCACATAGTCTGACCGAAGCATTCCTAGGTGCATACTCTTAACCCCCAGTCCTTTCATAGATTATTGCCATAATCTTGCTGTATTCTAACATTCCTTGATATTTATTAACTCTGTTGTAACACAGGTGCAAGCCCAAAGCTTCCATTTGTTTATGCCTTTCTTTCCATGTACGATTTTTTATTTGCATTTCTGTATGGTTTATATTCAGTATATTTAATTATCATTATATTGATTTAAAATGATGTTTTATTTATTTTCTTTTCCTTTATGTTCTGTATGTCTTTCTCCTTCTTTTTTGTCTTCCAAGTGGATGTATACATTTCCGATGTCATACACAGTGAACATCTACAGTGCACTTTTACAGTGTAGCACTTGCTTTGATGTTAGATCAGTGAAACTGATGCAGCACATAACTATGACAAAGCAATACCATTCAGTTAATTATTAAGGAATGTCTTGTATGCTACTAATAATTATTCTCTGCTTTTCCCTGTTACCCTGTAATATTGTGATCACCAGTGTAAGCCAACAATGAGCATTAACTGATGAGCGTTTGATTATGAAATGCTGTATATCAGTCCCTGCTTATAACCTTGGTGTTAATAGATGTTACCACACCAATCTGTATTTTATGTTATTATTATGTTTACAAAGGGGAAGTTTTATAAAAATACCATTCGTTGAAAAAATGTTAACAGTTTTTAGTAAATAAACAAAAAAATGGCGGTAAGACAGTTGTTTGAACTGAAATTTGTTCTGTCAGAATTGTTGTTGAACCAAGTGATTCTCTGAAATTATGGAAAGACCTGATTCAGCGTTATGAGGGTGAAACAGTTTTCCATTTTGATGTCACAGCATATGAAAATTCTGTTTTTCCTCTTTATGTATTTTGGTGCATTTGTTTTCACTCTAATGCATCATTCTTACAGATTTCTACCACAGTGTTCCATATCCATCTCCAAGTCTACCAGCCTCTCCCTTCCCCCAGCCTTCTCCAATACAAGCTGGATCCAGCATGAGGATATCCTTGGGAGGGGGAGTACTGCTGTCCAACTTTTCAGCGAGTGGTTCTACTTTTTTTAGTGGCCTACTCATTACTCTCCCCTCCCATGCATTTACATAGTTATGTCCAAGAGGCAGGTGTGGAATTGGGGCATGCTGTGTATCACCCCACCTCTGCAGAAGCTTGGTGAGACCCTCCATTCTTTCCTCTGTTTGGACCATGTCCCCCTTACAGCAAAATCCATAGCTTTCACCAAGAATCATCACAGGGAATGCCTATGCAACTCCTCCCTGTTAGCATCTAAGACCCCTAAGCAAGTAATCGAACCCAGGTTGCCTGGGATGTAGTCAGGGCTTTATCCCATCTGTGCAATAGTACTGGCAGCATTTCCCCTTTAATTATAGTTATCCTGGAGTTGGTTATTTAAAATTGTGGTGGTTAGATAGCACTGTCACCATGAAGGGTTTGGGGAGGGGGGGGGGAGTTTGTCCATTGCATAAAATGTGTTTTTATTTTTTCAAGTGGAAGAAGGTTTACGGTGCATTCACTAAAGTGAATGATTAGTTGAGTTCACTTTTAAACTGCAAGCCCAGGGAGATATGTTTCACACTCTTTATAGAGTTGTGAAACTACACTAGATTTGAGTAAAATAAATGGGTAATAAAATCAGTGTAGGCAGAAGCAAATATTTATCTCTTAGTGCAGTTTCAGTGTTATTTTTATACCCAGTTTTTTTTTTACCTTAAAGTTATTATTACAGGTCTCCTCAGCATTAGGCTAACATACTCTTTAGAGCAACATATAGTAACTATTTAAAATGGTTCTCTATAGATTTTAGCATATATTATCAGTTATGAGAAAATAAATAAAGATGGTTTCATCAGAATCAGTGACCTGGCATTTAGTTCCAAACAAATCATACCACTGCTGTTTTTTCTGAATATATAGCAAAAGGATACAGTTTCATAGCTATTAATATTACAACACTCTATTTTTTTTGTAAATAAACTCTTTTGTACAAAGCTATTCTCCAAGTACACACCAAACCCATTTCAAGGCTGTGAGGTAAAGATTCATTAAGCAATAACCCAAGCCTGGGTGTGGGTAATGCTGGATTTACCCACGGTTGGTGTGGTTTGATCACTAGGGTGAAGCCCGAGTGGCCAAACAAAGACAACCGTGGGTAAATCCAGCATTACCCACACCCAGAAGTGGGTTACTGCTATTATACAATTACATTATTTAAGAAAAAAAATACTTTCTTTTCTTAAATAATGGCATTGTATAATGCCTCCGTGCTGCCCTTCCGCAGCTGTCTGGTATTCCGCGGCAGTTCTGATGTACTGCACATGCGTATGCTTACGCAGTACATCAGAGCTGTGTGTGGAAACAACGGAGAAAGCAAGATCTCCGTTGCTTTTTAAAAGGTGTCTTGCTATGTTAAAGGAGTTTTACACAGTGAGATAACTTAAAAAAAAAACAATGGAGATCTTCCGTTCTCCGTTGCTGTAACAAAAAAAAAAAAAGACTTATACTAATGGAAAAAGTCCGGGTGACTTATACTTTTTCATTAGTATAAGTCTGATTTACAACGGGCACGCTGACCAATCAGCGTGCACGTTTTGGAATATTAATGGGGGTCATTGTATAATCCTCCTTTTATGAAACCAGCTTTATATACTGGCATATATATACTATTAACTAGTCTATTAAACCAGTAATAACCTTATCATTTATTTAACTAACACTTCTATTCTGCACTGAACATTCTCTCCAACTCTGCAAACGGGAGATGATTACCTTCTCTTTGAAGCCTCCATCTTTCACCTTTCTGTATGATTTGACTAAAGGAATCAGAGTAGCTGAAGTCTCCTTGGGACATTAAACAGAAACTTCCAGATCATAGCATGGCTAACACAAACTTAATATGCAGTGCAGCCTGCCACCACAGCTGCCTTTTTCACAACTGTGGCTGGCAAAGTAACATTTATTTATTTAGTTTCCCCAGTAATAACAAATAAACAAAAATGACAGATGACACATTCTGTTGTAGAATTCAGATGGTAACAGCAAAATCATTATTAGAGAGTCCAGCAGCTTGGAGAATAAAAATAAATTAAATAAATAAATAAAACTAAAATTAAAAATACTGTTTAAAATGCTGTCCCCTAAGTGAACAACTTACTGTAGGCAATCACTTGTACAAATCTGTATTATTTGGTGTTAACAGGAGATCTCTACAAACCTATATCTTATCTGTCTTAACAGTCAAATGTTCTTTTAAGAACTGTTCACTGTTCAACATTCCACATAAGGCTAACAACCTATTGCATACTCAGAACAAACATTGCTTTGACCTCTCATTATGCTTTTAATGTGACTGGTCTGCCAAAATTATTTTGAAGTCAACCATTATTCATATTTTGACTCCAGTACTTAAAGTCTGAACACAGGTTAAAACTTAATGCTGGGAAGAAACCTAAACTGTTACAGCATTATCCAGCTTGTTCTATGTAGGTCTAGTTATGCTGGCAAATTAGCTGTGTTAAAAATTGCATGGTATTTTCAGTAGCAATTACCTCCTGCTTAGGGTTACCATATTTAGTTATACAAAAAAGAGGATGAAAAAATATGTGCCGGTATTATACCAGTACATATTTTTTCATCCTCTTAGGGTTGCCAGATTCTTGACTGGCCCGGTCGGAACAAAAGGTCTTTCACACTAGGTGAAGACCAAAAAAAAAAAAAAGTCTTTAGTCGCAGTTCTGCATTAAAGACAAGTAGCTCCATGTTTGGAGATTTTTGATTGGCCAGTATACGAGCCAATCAAAAACTCACACAGTGGACCCCCTTCTGTTCAGTGCGGAACATCAAGCAGTTCTGCATTGAACAGAGCTCCGTTTTGCAATATTTTGATTGGCTGATATACCGGTATATGGGCCAATCAAAAAGAGTACCAGTAAGAGTGAAAGGGAAGGTCTACAAGAGGGTAGTGAGACCAGATATGTTATATGTGTTGGAGACAGTGGCATTGACAAAAAGGCAGGAGTCAGAGCTTGACGTTGCAGAGTTAAAGATGTTAAGATTTTCACTGGGTGCGACAAGGGTGGACAGGATTAGGAATAAGTATATTAGAGGGTCAGCCCAGGTTGGAAGGTTTGGAGACAAAGCCAGAGAGGCAAGATTACATTGGTTTGGACATGTGCTGAGGAGGGATGCAGAGTATATTGGGAAAAAGATGCTAAGGATGAAGCTGCCAGGTAACAGGAAAAGAGGAAGGCCTAAAATAAGGTTTATGAATGTGCTGAGAGAGGACATTCAGGTGGTTGGTGTGACAGAGCAAGAAGTAGAGGATAGGAAGAAATGGAAACAGATGATCTGCTGTGGCGACCCCTAACGGGAGCAGCCAAAAGAAGAAGAAGAAGATGGAGCAAAAGCAGAGTTCTGGTGAGTTGTCAGCTTTAGACAAAATCCAAAAACACTCTCTCTCAGACAGTCTTTTAAACTGATAATGCATCACTGATGACTCATTTTAGATTACATCATTCTTCTTTGGTTTGCAGGCTAACAGAAACTCAGAGCTTAACATATCTTTAATCTTGCACCTGGTCATGAAACCACAGCAATTAAAGACATAGATATGTAAATTCTAGAAATTAACTCTGGTCTCAAAACAATAGTATCTGCTGGTCCAGACATCAAGACTCCACGTTTGAGATCAAACAGTCACACAAAGCTTGACTTATCAGCTTTGTTCCAGCAGAGTGCACTGTTGTTACATTTTTAACGTTCAACATTTAGCACAATTTTCTTACCTTTAAGAAAACAAGCCTGTGGCTTATATTAATATGTACAAATAACAGAATTATCTACAAAATTCTGTCCAGCTAGGCTGGCAGCCTTCACACATGATTTCTACGATTTTTGAAGTATATCATTTGCCTGGCCATCTGGATTTTATTTTGGGCACAGTAAAGGAAAATATTACTTACAGCATACTACAGCCTAACTGAATAAAGTACATGCCAACACCTGCATCTCTTTTTGTAGGACAGTCCTAATCTGTGCACTTGCGTCCTGCCAGGCAATGAAAGTTGCAAGTGACCTGACATTTCAGAAGAAATATAATTTTCTGACTTTCCAACCAGTATTACAGAGGATCCTAGTATCGGAAACACTTTACTGTAGTATACAACAAAATGAAACACCAAAACACTACATCAGTTAGTCTTAATTTTCTCATAAAATAAAAAGTATTTTTTCATTTGTTTACAGCTTGGTTTGCCTTGCAAAAAATGCCTTATTTAATTTAAGAAATAATTACTTTGGGCATCTGAAGAAAGTTGACAGTTACTACAACAAATGATTGTGGGACTCTGTCCTGGAAAGAACTAGCTTCCTACTTAAGTAATCTACATTTCATTTGCAACACATAATCAAAAAACACACCAACAGGAAAACTAAAAGTAAATGAAGAAAAGCAGAAGTTCATAAAAACAGAAAGTCACATTCTGGATACCATCAGTAAGGTTAAATGCACACTTTAGTTAAGTTTTCAGCTATTTATGTATCCTCTATAAGAAGATCCTCACCTGCAACATCAGTATATATAAGAAAGCTTAAGTCTTTGTCTGACATATTACTTAGACAATATTTAAACTCAAGAGACCTGAGTAACAGTTGTTGATGCTTACCTCTGTACAACAAACACACCCACACTGAATCCTGTAGACGTGCACCCACCTTCCTTTCCTCGGCATTGTTTATATGGCATGAACAGACTACCATCTGTGACATGCTTTGGGTGGACAGGTCAAGTTGTCCACTGCGGAAAAGCGCAAAAGGCATGAAAAGCACGAGCGAGGTGACGGAGTAACGTTGTGGTAAATTATTAAGCATGGGTGCCTGGATACCAAATAGTAGGCTTCATTGAATGCAGTAGCATAGGTTCACTCTCTAACCATGTATTTTTTCTTTACTATTCACACACTGTTATGATGCGTGTTTCTACTTTTTAAAGTCTTTCTATTTAAGGTCATTCAACTGGTTCAAACTTTCAGTGCCAAAACTTTTGTGGGTGGGTATCAATCATCTATAAGTATAATAATATTTGCAGTGCTATTTTTTCTCTTTTAAGGTAAGAAATAATTGTCATGGCAGCCTGCAGGTTTATAAGTGAAAAAATACAAACGTAATGTCCTAACTGCCCAGAGACCTCAATTCGAGAAGGTGTACAGTAGACAGGACAGGTTACTGGGGCTTTTCTTCAGAGCGTTAGTCAGTTTTTGAAAGAGTCAAAAATGAAAAGACTTTTTAAGGAGCCACGTAGATTAAGCATTATTAAAAATAACAAGCTTTCACAAACCGCTTTTTCAAGTTTCTAACAAGAAAATATGGTTGATCCTATTTATACAGTTCATCATTAACTCATACTACAGCCTAACAAAAAAAAAACAAAAAAAAAAACAAAGCGGAGCAAAGAGGAAATAGAGACATCTGGTTTTTGAAAATTCTGTGATTTGTCCGGGTAATCGCAAAACTTTCAAAAAAACGGCCAGACAGGAGCCCAAAAAGAGGACGTGTCCAGGGAAACCTGGACTTATGGTAACCCTACTGTCCTGCTTCCAATTGAGTCCAGATGAAGTAAAATCCAAGAAAACATCAAATCAGAATTTCACATCTGTTAAACTGTTGCATGCAGTTTCACTTCAGTTTAATAAGTGACTAGTGACTTCCAGTTGGTTAGTTTGGAGGGGGGGGGGTCAGAATCAGGGGTTTCCCCTGGTAAGGAGCTTTTAGTAAGGTATATAGGGATGTACTGCGGTCAGGTATGCATTAACAGTATAGGAACAAATGCAGAGATGACATATAACCAGGTTAAGGTGCCTAAGCATTCACCTCCATCAACATTAATAGTCAGGTAGGATTTATGAGTAGTGGTGGCTGGTGAATTCAAAGTTTTTTTAAACATCTTTAACTTATCACTTATTATACAGGCAAACATACATTAACAGAAAAGAAAACAAACTATATGAACATTTTTCTATTTCCAAACTATATGAACATTTTTCTATTTACATACATTACACATATCTTTTCCTTACAGTTTCCGTGGTGGTGCAGCAGTAACAGTGGTGCCTCACAGCAAGAGGTTCTCCCGTTCGATTCTCGGCTGGAGCACCTTCTATGTGGAGTCTGCATGTCCTCCCCGCAGTCGAGTGGCGTTCGAAAGACATGTGTGGATAGGTGTGCCTTAATTGAAGGTTGGGCGTCGAGCTGGCACCTCGGCACCATAAAAATCTACTGGCAATCATTAGCGGACTGGAGTTCCGCTGTAACAATCCCTAACCGGGAAAAGCCGAAAGAGGAACAACACATATCTTTTACTTCTTTGTAACTATCATCAATTCAACATTACATAAATTGCTGAATTCCTGCTGCTCTTCCAGTTTTTTTTTATCTCTTTTATAATATTTAATACTTCAAATACATTTGTTTTAGACGTTGATTTCCATTTTTTAATAATAGCTTTTTTGGAAGCCAACACAATTAAACTTAATAATGCCTTACTATATCTAGGCAATTCAGATCCTGTGTCCCAGCTCAAAAGAATAATTTCCTTATTTACAGCCATTTGCTCACCCTATATTTCTGCACTCTGCATGAAATAAATCTGCCAACTCATAACTACTCCCAAAACATATGCTCCCAGTTACCTCTTTCTTCCCTACCACACCTCCAATATTTGTTATTTACCTGAGGAAAAAATCTTTGAAGTCTTCTTGGAGTATAAAATACCTATGCAAAGACTTCCAAGAAAAGTTACTAGACCTTCTGGACTTTGTTGCATACTTGGGAGCTGTACATATGTCCCACCATTTTCACTTGTAAATTGCTTTTCCAATCTCTTTCCAATCTTTTCTAACCTTCCTCTGATTGATTCTTATAGTTATCATGCAATATTTTATATGCCCAACTAATTATCCATTTTTTTTTAACATCAGCTTCTTTTCTAGATTCAGCAAAAACTCTATCGGAGCAAGTCTTTCACTTAAAATTCCCCCATCCCTTTGCCTGTACTCTGATATCAATCCATGGTAGGGAAGGCAGTCTCTAGCTTGCAGCCCAAATGTCTTCCTGGCATCATCCCACTCTATTACCTTTCCCTTCTGTAGTTATTTCATTCCATTTCTTTGGTTCCTTTGCCAGTTTTGTCCAGTAAATTCTACCCCTCTTGCCTATTTTCTGTACCCCTACTTGCAGTCATCCCTGTTGGCAAAATCTCCTTTCTCCATTCTTATGTTGGCTTAGTTATTATAATACTCTCTGCGATATTTATGAATATAATATTCTGTATGGTTATTATTCTTATTAAGGATTTGCATGCAAAGTCCCACTGTCTTTATTTCTTGACCCCCCCCCACTACATCATCATCCCTTTCCATTTTGAATTATAACCTGCTTGTGTTATATAATGAGTCTTAATTATGTAGCTCTAAAAGATCCCTCCAAATTAGGTAATATTGAACCAGCTTGTGCTATTGGAGGGCACAACTTGTCTCATGTAACTCTTGTCTTTCTTATAGGTTCATAGGTGTTTACTAGGCTAATGACCACAATGGCCTTTTTAAGCCTAGCCATGCATCCTCAATCTCTGACAAGTTCTGATACCCTTGATAAGTGTAAGCATGGGCCTGAACCATTTACAGGTTACCTGAATCCATTAGAGACATAGGTGCAAAACCAGGGATGAATTTCTGGTCTCCCATCCAGTTGTCCAAGTTGCACTTGAATTGGATTAGGGAGGAACTCTGTTTCACATGGATGGGGAGTCTGTTCCATAGATGGGATAAGCTCTGGGATACATACCTATCTCTCCAGCAGGTCCTATTTATAGCACAGGCAAGGATTAAGTCTTTACAACGGGCAAGTCTGGTAATTCTGGTGCTGTTTGTTTTGTGGAGATGTAGGAGGTCCATCAGAGTGGGGTTTGACAATGCCCTGTATGGCAGGCATAGATCTCACCTCAAAAACCTGTAGGAGACCGAATACAGGGATAGGGTCTTGAGGCGCTCACCATAGGACATTTTACTTATGTCCTGAATTATTTTAGCGATGAACCTCTGTAGAAGTTCCAGTTACTGGATATGCCTGGTTAGGTACATACCAAAGGGGGCATTGTACTCCATGATAGTTCTGATGAACACCGAATACAGTGGAACTTCCTTGGACTTAGATGCCATACCTTTGCTATAAGTTACTCAACATAGAATGATTTCCTCACCACTGTAGACATGATGATCACAGGCTATATTACTATCTATGTATGTCCCTAATTCCCTGACTACTGGGTCAACTCTAAGGGGTGTTTTATTAATATAATAGTTACCAGGATGGATGATTTCCCAAAGGATACTATTATGCATTTCTTGGTATTTAGTTTTAGTCCATGGCTCTGACACCAGTTGTTTGTGTGAGTCAGCCCCTTCTGAAGAACATTTGTGTCAGTGTGAGATTCAATGACAGCTCCTAATTTGCAATCATCTGCAAATTTAGTCAGCCAGAGAGCACTGACTTTGGCCTTGACTTCTGAGAAATAAATGCCAAATAGGAGCGGTCCAAGGACTGATCTCTAAGGGACTCCACTTGTGCATGGCCTCTTTGTAGAGGTGGACTCCCCATTTCTAACTTCCTAGGTCCTGCCTGTGAGCCAGTTGGCTTTTTACTGGGTGACATACAGGTTTGTATCTAACCTCTTGAGTTTGTCAACAATGCCCAAGTGTGGCATTGTGTCAAATGCCTTGGCCAGGTCAAGGTAGGCAGTGTGAACCATTTTGCCCTCATCCATTGCTTTGGTGACCTTCTGAAAGAAGTCCACCAGGCTGAGTAGGCATGGTCTGCCCTTGATGAAACCAAACTGGGTTGGGTCTAGTGTCTGGAGGTTTACTATATCTCTAGTGATCATCTCCATGATAATTCTTTCCATGACTTTACATATAAGACTAGTGAGACTTATGGGTCTGTAGTTTACAGGGTCTCTAGATGGGCCCACCTTTGTGCAGAGGGATGACTGTTGTCTTTCTGCATTCATGAGGCAAAAAGCCTGTTTGGAGGCTACAGTTAAATAGTAATTCCAGAGGCCCTGACAGGTCATGTTTCATGCTATTTAGAAGGCATCCTGGGATATTGTCTGGGCTCATTGATGCAATGTTCTTGATCTTAGAGAGAGCATTGAGGACCTGTTCCCTAGTGATAGTAGGAGGAGTTATATTTGATGATATTTTCTGAGGGAAGGTTGAAGGGGGAGAAAGGAGTAAAGTTGGAGCTGAATTTATCAGCCAGGAGGTTTGCTATATCTTCTGGCTCAGTATAGGTGGCTCCATTTACAATGAGCTCTGCACACAAAAGTGTATTGCCTTTGAGGTTGCGGACATAGCTAAAGAATGCTTTGTGGTTGTCCTTGGCCTGGAGGCCAAACGTACTTCAAATTTGACTTTGGTGGACTTTATTTGTCCTCTGAGTTGTTTGTTTAGTTTGATGAGAGTGTTTTTATCCTGCTGGGTGCTGCACCTCCGAATTTTTGCCATGATTTATTTCCTCCTGTTATACAGCCGATTGATTTTATGATTCCATCAGAGTGGCTTGTTTTTTGATTTAGTTCTGTACTTCTTCCTGGTGGGTACAGCTGCCTCTATGCAGCTATTAACATGCTTGTAGAGGGTTTATGTGAACAGTTCCGCATAGGCAGAAGTGTTCTCAAGGTGTTTGGGGGCTTGAAATTTTGTCATGTTCTCACTTAATAGCAGGAGATTAGCCTTAGAATAGTTCCTGAATATTCCAGGTTTAGCTGGGGGTCCAGGTTTTATTTTTACTTTGAAGGAGACCATTTTGTGGTCTGACCTTACCAGGGAAGGCATTACAGTAGGGGGTGTGCAGCAGTCTCCCATATTAGTGAGGACCAGATCCAGTATGGTTGCACCTTTGGTTGGTGTATTGACTATCTGCAGGGAGTTTGTGTTTACAAAATCCAGTAATCTCTGTGCATGTACATTTGGTGTCATATAGGATTCCCAGTTAATAGTGGGGCAATTAAAATCACCCATGAATATGGTATTGGGTTGGATGGTTAGTGTCTCTAAGAAGTTTAAATACATGGTGTGGGTTTCTTGAGTCGTAGAGGGGGACCTATAGCTTGCAAGGAAGTGGTATTAGATTTTACCTATGGCGATTTGAACATGGAACAGTTCAAGTGCATTGTCCTGTTTAACCAGCCTTGAAGTATATTTACTTTTGCTGTAAATAGAGACACCTCCACCTTTAGTCCCTGCCTGTGAAGTAGCTGGCCTAAATGTGTGGATGGCATTCTAACCTTGCACTGTTGGTGTGCTCTGCGCAGCTTTAAACCATGTCTCAGTGACCACACAGATGTCTGCATTCTCTAGTGTAAACAGAGCTTGTAGGGAGTGGAGTTTTTTGTTTAAACTCCTAGCATTGTGCAGTAATACCTTTATATTTTCTTGGTTTTGATTTGCTATGTCGGAAGTACTTTCAGTTTGGTATTGCCTTAAAAAATACACTATGGGGATGACAATGTTTTAGCTAATAATTAAAAGCCTAGAGGGGAGAGGTACAGACCATCCCTGGCAAAGCAGCATGTTCTGTTGACCGTCTCCTTCCATGCTGACAGATATTGCACCCCCTTAGAATGACGCCAGAAACTAAGCCAATTATTAAAGTCAATCATCTTTTGTTTGTATTTGGCATCATCTTTGGAGAAGGTAAAATGCTGCTCAATGCTAGGCTCATACCACCCTGAGACACATATTCAGAAAACTCCATGATGTCTTTCTTCATATAGTCTAGGGAGGTATGTCTCAGGTTATTTGCTCCCACATGGACTATGACGGAGTCATATTGTCAATTGTGGTCCAATGACCTGAGTGCATGTGTAATGTGGTGGAGCCTAGCCCCTGATAAGCAACTGACCATAACTTTCTCCTTACTCAGTCTGGTGAGAGGAACATCAGTATGTCTCATGATGATTTCTCCAATGACCAGAATGTTGGATTGTGTGGTGGCTTGCCTTATGACCTTAGAGGTAGAGGCTCCATGAGATGTAGCTCTATCTGTTGATGGGGTTCATATCGCGTGATCGAAAATTGTAAACGGCGAACGTGTATTGAGCGAAACCGATTGGTCGAAAT
Source organism: Protopterus annectens (assembly GCF_019279795.1). Classification (NCBI taxonomy): domain Eukaryota; kingdom Metazoa; phylum Chordata; order Ceratodontiformes; family Protopteridae; genus Protopterus; species Protopterus annectens. Next base: position 998,335,536 of record NC_056727.1, on the reverse strand, counting down.
GTCGCGCACATAACACGGAAATCACTATAGGGAATATTTTCCCTTTACTTCAATGCAGTGCGATCTCGGAGTAGGAATATTTAAGTAGTGGGGGTATGGGGGGTGCAGGGGGGCAGGTAAGTATAGGTTTTTTATTTTTATTTTTTTTTTATATTTTCGAAATTTCAAACATCACTCATATGGTGTCGACCATATGGTGTTCGATGTTTGAAACTTTCGAAAATATAATATAGACCCTGTTGATGTGGGTGTTGCTTTGAAATAATGCGTTTGAGACTGCTGAGGGTATTTGTTATGTGAACTTCATCTAGGAGGTCTTTGTGGTTTAGGAAGGTTGCATGTAAGTGCCTTAGCATATGTGGGTCTATATGTGTGCTTTGAATTGTGCGTGGTGGGTGCAGCATGAGTACTACTGACAACTTTATTGACATTAGGGGTACTTTTATGTGAGAGCTTTGCCTCTGGTGACATTGTGTAAATACATCTGTCGCATACCATATCAGTTTGTTTGAGAATTAACTGGTTGCCAGTAAATATAAAGCAATTTCTACATTGCCTCAGGATGCCCATATCCACCAAGCCTGTAATGGAGACAGTAGGAAAGTTCCTGCTTCCTACTTCCCCTCTCAGATAAATTCATTCAATTCTTTAGTAATTATTGTCCACAACTTCTCCTCTAGTTGATAAACTATCCCTGAGCCATATATAAAACTAAAGGACTGAAAACATTTCACTGTTTGCATCTTACTATCCATATCCATAAACAATAGCTTCCAGTTTCTCAGTTTTTGTATTATCTTTTGTTTAGTTTCTTACCACATATCCTTAGCCACCATAACAGAAGCCCTTTTAATCCATACTTCTAAATAATTAATTTTATTTTGCCCTAAAAATATGGGTATTGCTGAACCAATTTGTGTGTGGAGTGGTACATAATTTATGGCTATTTTATATTCTGAAAATACTCGAAACTGTCTCTATTCCACAACACTGAGATGTCCTCTTCTGGATTTATCAGGTCTAAAATAATGTCATCTTCTCCCCCTTTTAAAAGGGTACCTGTCAAATCTTAGAACGCTCAAAATTTCAAACGTTCCATGGTCGAGACCAAACGTTCAAAATTTTGAGTGCTCGAAGATAGATTTTCAGTGGCTCCGTACAGTGCAGATAGGGAGAATTTCCCTTTCCTGCACTTAAGTGTGGTCTCGTAGATGGTATTTTTAAGTGGGGGGGATGCAGGGGGGCTTCCCCCCTGCCAACACTGTTAAAGTGTTTTTTCTGTGTTTTCTTTCTTTTTTTTTTTTTTATGTTCAAACATCCAAATGTCGAACATTTGGTATCGGCCATGTAATGTTCAACAGTTTGGATGTTCGAACATTTAACATAGACCCTTTTAAAATACTGTTAAACAAAATCTTCCATCTCTTTATCACTTAGTTCCCTCTTTACTTCCAAGCTTCCACATGAATACAGTCTGTTCCCGGAGACTTTCCAGAAGGCTTATTATGCATCATCATTTTTATCTTATCCCTTCTTAGTTTAACTGTTAGTTGTTGAGCCTCTTCTAACTCTAACCTTGACACAATTAAATCTTCCATAAATATTTCCATTTGTGTTCTTTCTTGATTTCCACGTTTCTGCTTTAAACAAATTTTTCATAAAATTTCTGAAATATCTCTAAAACCTCTATAGGATCTCTGTTTTTTTTTTTTTTTTTGCTATAGGCTACATAGGTAATAAACCTTTCAGCTTTCTGTTCCCTATTTTTTAAATTCCATTTTAATTTTAAACCACTCCCTAGCTTTAATTTCTGAAGTACTTTATATCTTGACTAATAACTCCCGGATAATTTCCAATACCCATGTTTCATAGGTTCCAATGTTGATGATAAGAAAAACTGCATAAAGGATTAACTTGCCTGAAATTAATGGGTGCATGTATTACAAAATCTGGAAATAGACATATAAAAAGCTGCCATATATAGTAGATGAGAATAATGACTTCTTGCCATAATGATGGCACTTTCCATACTATCTTGGAATATTAATGGTCTCACAGGTATAGGCAAAAATGAAAGAATACTTAATTATATTAGTAAATGTGCAGTGTAGATAATGCTACTGGAGACACATTTGGAAAGACGTGAGCATGTGAATTTGACAAAAGAATGGATTTCAGGATAGATATTCTACAGAATATGAAGGACAAAGGAAAAGAGGATTACTTACATTAATTGCTAGAAGAGGTTTAGTAGTGATAGAAAAGGGAAAAAAGATAATAATGACACATTTGTGGTAACAGGAGGCTATCGGCAAGGAAAGAGGAATATGCTGCCATGTGTTTATATTCCTCCTAAAACTGCTATTATGGAGCTTAAAAATGTGGGGAAACATAATCATCTTTCAGCAGGGAATATTACTTATAGGTGGGCACCAGAATTTGATTTGCAGCAATGAGAATGTATCTGGTGGGCCTAGAAGGGAAATATAACAAAAGAGGGTAGATTTCTGAAGAAATTTATGAAAATGTTTTTAAACACCCTTATTGAATTATCACTTGTGACGGGTCTATATTAGCAAATCAAAAAACCCTTTACGTGAATACCTAAACATCAACACCTATAACGCGAACCATGAAAATCCTGTATGCACTAAACAGCAAAAAATAAAATAACGAACTGTCATAGTCAGCCAACCCCACCACCCGCTATATCTACATACTACCTACCCAAACAATATAAATAAACCACATACATACACTAACTAAACCTTACTTCTAACCTAAAGTAAAGCACCAAAACCCTACTTCTAACCCTACACTAAACCCCACATACACAACTAATTGTGCACTATCCTTAACCCCTCCCTAACCCTAAGGTCCGTAACTACCACACACGTCCCCTACAGACATACACCCAAAAAAATAAATAATACATATACATACATTTAACAAAACACTACACTAAACCCCACATACACAACTATCTATGCACTATCCTTAACCCCTCCCTAACCCTAAGGTCTGTAACTACCGCACACTTCCCCTACAGACATACACCCAAAAAAATAAATAATGCACATACATACAGTTAAATAAATCCCTACTTCTAACACTACACTAAATCTTACATGCATTACATATCTATTCACTTACCTTAACCCGCATCCTAACCCTAAAGTCCTATCTATCGCACACTTACCTTATAGAGCTATACCGCAGATGGGCCAACCGTTACACTTCGACATTTCAATTTTCGCTATTTTGGACATTCGGTGTTTCCGTCTTTCGCGCAATACTTGCCGCTCTTCGTATTTGCAATTACGGTCTTTTGATCTGGTAATAGGAACCCCTTGTGACATAGGCAAACTTTCATTTATATAAAAGTAATCGAACCATATTAAGAAGTTCACATTTACAAACAATTTTACACCCTATATAACCTATAATCTAAGCAACACTGCATAAATTATTCAGTTTCTGCTTTCTCTTAAACCTCATTCCTCCTCAAAAACATTTTTCTGCATGTATTGTTCCCACAGTTTCCATTTTTTCTGTGTAAATTACTCCTTCCCTTTCCTAAAGATCCCATTTCCTGTACTTTTATCTCTGTTACAATATTCACTACTTCAAGTATAGTTGGTTTAGATTTTGATTTCCATTTTCTAGTTATTGCTTTTTTGGCAGCCATCTCAATTAAACTCAGCAAAACCTTACTATATCTAGGCAATTCAGATCTTGTACTTTAACTCAAAAAAATAATTTCCTTACTCACAGTCATTTTTTACATAGTATTCCTGACAGAGTACTCTGCAGGGAATTTTTAAAGTCTGCCAACTCTTTACACTCCCAAAACATATGTCACCAGTTACATTTTACTTCCCTATTACACCTCCAACATTTGCAATCTACGTGAGACAAAATTCTTTGGAGTCTGCTTGGGATATAAAAGTATCAATGCAAATACTTCCAGGCAAAAATCTTAAATTCCAGACTTTGTTGCATATTTGAACGTCATACATACGTCTTCCCATTGTTTCTTTGTGAACTGCATATCTAATCTTTCTTCCCAATCTTTTCTGACCTCTTCCGATTGATTTCTGTAGTTATCGTTTAATATTTTACACACCTTACTAATTATCCCTTTTTTAACAGCAGCTTCTGTTCTAGATTCAATTAAAAACTCAACCATCACAAGTCTAAAATACTTGGTATGAAAGACGTGAATTCAGTAGTAAGAACTCAAAGAGGATTTACATATTATTCATCAAGATACAATAAATGGGCTAGACTAGACATAAATTACATTTCACATGAACATCTGCATTTAATTGAGAGCTTTGACACACATCCAATAAGAACTGCAGATCATGTGCCAATAATTGCTAATATAAAAATGCAGGATAATGAAGTAAAGATGAGATACTGCTACTTCCACCCTCCCCCCACACACACACAGCTGGTACAAAGAAAATAATTTAATCTCTCAAAAAAAAACACATCCCCAAAACACCCCATAACCTGTTAATTTAAATATGCATAACTATGTACATCTTCAAATATCAAAGTTTAACCCTCCAAATAGGAACATGTTTGCCAAATATACATCTGCTAATACAGGCCCTAATTAACCTGAAATTGAGGTTATCCATGCTAAGATGCATGTTATTGTCTGTGCTTCTCTGTACACTAATTGGTATCTGTTCTTTTTTATATTTATTCCCCTGAGATGTGAAAACAACTTGCATGTTTTCAGAAATGATTTACTTTTGGCCTCGAAGAAACCAGTGTCTGTCTTTTATTACTCTATTATAAGTTTGTTTCCATGGAAATGTAAAAGAATAAAGAAAATGTAGTCCCTTGCTGTGGCCTGAAAGACAAGCTGAAATATTTGTTGTTAAAGGAAGACTTTTCATTATATTCCATGTTCTCATAATTACTTGTTTCCACTTAAAGTTGTGTTATTAGATTAAGCCAAGGGTGTTAATCCAGATATTAACCTATTCAGAAGTAACAGAAGACATATCAACTCTACATATATTATAATTTGTATGTACATTTACACACTATCCCCCAACTCAACAACTCAAGATTACAACCCATTAACTTAGCTCATTCCCTCCAATGGAGCTCTGGAAGTTTGGAGCTTCTAATGGGCAGGGCTTAAGTTTATTGATAGAATAGAATTATGTCCTCACATGTCAAACAAATGTTTATATTTTTTTAACCATAGAAGTTACTTAAAAAAAGTGTAAATTTCAAACTCTTCAGCACAGTTTTATAGAGGTAGTATTCTTTAGGTTCTGTGTCTTAACCTGGGTTTTACAAGTCATAGTAAACACATTAACTATTATGTTTGTAATATGTTGTAAACAGCTTACAATATCTCAGCAACTATATACAATATACACATTCTATCATAAGGATTTTGTTCATTCAACTAAGAATTTTCATATGAATCTAAGCAATTCTGTCTGTGCTCTTTGGTTGTCAAGATATATACCAGAGATTTGTGATAAATAAATATTATATGACACCAACTGACATATCTTTATCTGCACTAGACGTAATCCTCACCCCTTGCTGAGTGTTTCCATCTCAAACTCACCAATGAATGGAGCTGTGAGCTGCAGCACAGACTCTACATGGTGCCCTATGGGGGTTAAAGTTGTACAGACCAACCGCTTTGGGCATCTACTGTGGTGCACAGTATCCTCAAGATAGAAGAACACGGATCGCAAACTGCGTACCGTGGCAGGGCTAGCCACTTGACGGTGTAAATATGGCTCTAGGTGATTTGGTCATGTTGACTAATATCGCCTAAATGGGCTTGGGTAGTTACTGGTGATAAGTGGATTGAGCACCCGGCCTACTCTGACCTACGCCAGGGACCCTTGCTAATGATGGGAGGGGTATATGTGCCCCTACTGGCCAGTGTGTGCTTGCCATAAAGCCCAGCAGCCCTGGGTCAATAAGCTACTGGCCGGCCGGTGTCTAGTTGCCCAGCCTGGATTATCTGGGATAGCTCTGTTGAGCGAAAGCTGGAAATAACACCAACCAACCTGCCAAACATAAAGTGAGAATTGCTATGCTTAATGTAGGACACAGCGTGAAAGTGGATGACATGATGATACAGAGGAGGCTGGATATCCTATGTGTCCAAGAGATGGGATGGAAGGGCAGTGCAGCAAAGCCACTTGGCTTGGGATCCAGACTCTACTACTCAGGAGGGGGCAGGCTAGAAATGGTGTAGGAGTTGTGGTGAGAGAGAGGCTCAGAAGGCAGTGATGGGATATCATCAGAATTAATGACAGACTCATGGCAAACAGACTCCAGTGTAATTATAGGGCAGTATTCATAATCTCAGCCTATGCCCCATAGCAGGGTTGTGATAGTGAGGAAAAGAGTGCATTCAAGCAGCAGTTGCAGGACCTGCTAGATAAAGCAAGACAACATGAATTGGTGTTGATAATGGGTGACTTGAATGCACATATCGTATCTCCTCCATACGTACCTCCCTGGACTACATGAAAAGAGACATGGAAGAGCTCTCCGATCTTGTAGCCCAGGCAGATATGACCCTAGCCCTGAGTAGCATTCTGCCATCACCCAGAATGATACCGCAGTACAAGGACAAAATGATTGACTTCAACAATTGGCTAAGTTTCTGGTGTCATTCTAAGGGAATCCAGTATCTGTCTGCTTGGGATGACATGGTCGACAGACCACGATGCTTTGCCACAGATGGCCTGCACCTGTCGCCCCTGGGATTCCGGATAATGGCTAAGGCTCTTACTGCCCCTACAGTGCCTTTTTTAGGCAAGGTTCAAATAAATTCACCACTGTAACAGGAACAGGCAAACAAAAACTGAGGGTAATGCTATTCAATGCTAGAAGTCTAAATCTCAAAATGCACTCACTCGAGCCACTCCTTAAAATGAAGAACATCGATATCTGTGCAGTGACTGAGACCTGGTTCAAGGATCCAGAGAGCACCCCTGCACTACCAGGCTATAACTCATACCACACTTTTCGGCCATGTAACCTGGACCAAAACACCAAAGGTGAAGGTGTGTCCATATTTATTAAGGATATCCACACCTCCAGGCTAGTTGCTCAGCATAATGCATCCGAGGTTATCCAAGTGCAACTAACTCTGGGCAAAACTGCAATCCAAATTGTAGCTTGCTACAGATCCCCCACCATGCCCCAGGATTCCCACTCCTCTTTTTTTGATGTACTGGAAAATATTAGGGTTCAACCAAACACCCTAATAAAGGGTGACTTCAACTATCCCACCATTAACTGTGAAAACTACTCATGTACCAACTCCTTAGCTCAACTCTTTCTGGAATTCATAAACTCCAATGCCCTGGATCAACTTATCCACACCCCCACCAGGGGCAACAGTATCCTAGACCTAGTCATTACCAACATGAATGACCGGTGTTCCACACCTGAAGTCAACTCCTCGTTGGTCCAATCTGACCATAAGCTAATCACCCTTGATATCCACATCCCGCCCCCACCCCCACCCCTATTAAGGAAACCACAGTAAAAAGATTTCTCCAAAGCCAACTTTATGCTTCTTAAGACAGAAGTGGTGAACTTCATGACACCCATGCAGATGGACAATACAGTTACAACTGCTGAATCCTACACAAATGCACTCTATAAGCACTTACACGAGTGCATGGATCATGCTATCCCAAAAAGAACCAAGACGCTATCCTCCAGAAAAAGGAAGCCAATCTGGTGGTCCCATGCCATAAACAAACTGTACAACATTAGGAAGAAACTGTTGCAAAAGAGAGTAAAATCCCATGAGTGGAGGAGCTCCCTGGTCAGCCTCAGTAAGAAGCTGAGATCCCTTATAAGATCCTCCAAAGCTAGCTACGAAAACAAAATCACCACTAATTCTAAGAAAAACCACAAAGCATTCTATAGGTATGTCAAGAATCTCGAGGGCAACACCCAGATCTGCACTGAGTTACAGCACAACGGCTCGAAAATTATAGAACCAACTGATATTGCCAACATCCTGGCAGATAGGTTCAGTGTGCTAACTTTACCTCCCCTCACCCCCTAAAGGGCCCATATCTATACAGGAAGAATGCAGAGTCCCTGTAATCACAACTACACAGGTAAAAGCTGCACTCTCTAAAGCCAAAAACACAGCATCCATAGGACCGGGCAACATCCCAGGCTGCATTTTACATGAATTTCAAAATGAACTGGCTCCTCACTTAAGCACCATGTTCAATAATAGCCTCACATCAGGGTTTGTGCCCACTAAATGGCACACAGCAACAGTTATCCCACTCCACAAAGGGGGAGCCACCACTGATCCTGGGAACTATTGACCTATTAGCCTGATGAGCCTGGTCTGCAAGGCCATGGAACGTATCATCATGGAACTCATAAACAAAGACATTGGTAACCTCCAAACACTGGATCCCACCCGGTTCGGGTTTGTGAAAGGCAGATCATGCCTCCTGAACCTGATCGACTTCTATGAGGCAGTCACCAAAGCTGTAGATGAGGGTAAGGTGGTTCACACAGCCTATCTTGACCTCACCAAGGTTTTCGACACCATTCCCCATTCTGGAATTATAGCTAAACTCACTAAACTATGTATAAATCCCTACATCACAAGATGGGTTGCCAACTTGCTCACTGACAGAACCCACACTGTAAAAGTTGCAGACTCCAAATCTAACCTCAAAGCAGTGACAAGTGGAGTACCACAGGGTTCCGTCCTGGGACCTCTCCTGTTTGGTATCTACTTCTCTGAAGTACAGGCTAACACAGAAGGCCTCTGGCTAATGAAGTTCGCAGATGACTGCAAACTACGAGCCATAGTCAAGTCCCCAAATGATGTGGACATCCTACAGAAGGGCCTCGCTGATACAGATGCCTGGTGTCAGAGCCATGGCCTCAAGTTCAGTGCCAAAAAGTGCAGTGTCATCCTCTTTGGTAAAAACTCTGTACCCATGAACTACCACATAGACAGCAGTCTACTTAACACCAAATGTGTGATAAGAGACCTTGGGACCCAAGTGGACAGTAGTCTCTCCTTTGATAGTCACATCGCCACAGTAGTCAGGAAGTTCTTCTACCTGGCACACCTCATCATAAAAGGGTTCTCATCCAGGAAAAAAGAGGTCATTGTTCCTTTCTACTCGACACTCATTAGACCCATTATAGAGTGCAACGCCCCTTTTGGAATGTACCTCATAAGACATCTGCAGCAGCTGGAAAGGCCACAGAAGTACCTCACAAAAAGGATTACTTGCCTTAAACAAATGCCCTACACTGACCGCCTCAAAAAACTCCAGCTTTACTCCGTAGCATATCGCCTACCCCTAGGTGATCACTGCCTAACATATAAAGCTATGTCAAACCCAGAGCTGTTGGACATGCTACACCTAAAGAAATCCCAAGCCCTCCGATCTACACACTCTAGGGACCTAAACCTTGTCACCACAATAAACAGGACATGCTGGACAGATAGATTCCTGTCCCAAAGACTTCCCATACTCTGGAACAGGCTACCCATCTATGTCAAGCAAAGTTCTTCATTAGCACTCTTCAAGAAAAATCTTGTTGAGTGGATGGGAAATAGGAAATACACCCCGGGGATCACTTCTGTGTCTCTGCTCGACAGTGGCACAGGAAAATAACTTTCTTGGATTACGCAGGCCCTTGGGCCAATAGCCTAGTACCTACCTATGAACCTATATCGGGACAGACAGAACAGGATATGAGGACTCCCTGGGTCCACTTGGGTGGGGAAACAGGAATAACGAAGGAGAAGCCATTCTAGACTTCTCTCTGAAAAGTCTAGGAAAATGTGGAATGGGTTCAAACTGAGATGAGAAGGAGGAACTCAGTTAAAGTCCAGACTGCCAAGCATTAATGTATGCATGTTAAATTGCAAGTTGAAAACACATATTCAGAAGAACTCTTATGATGAATATGTGAATGCAATAGCTAGCTTCTTTTCAGAATGACTGTCTTATACATTTGTAACATAGATTGTAAATAACACTGCAGTTATAGAAAAAAAGAAGTACTGAATTATATTATGAAATGTAGGATGCAGATAGTAAAGCCTCAGGAGATACATTTGAATAGAAATGAACATGTGAATTTGGCAAAGTAAGGATTTCAGAATGGATATTAATCAGCATTTCAGGGACAAGGGAAAGCGGTAACAATACTGATTTGTGAGAGGTGCTCTAATAGCGAGAAGAGGAAAAGAAAGACAATAATGTACATTTGTAGTCAGGTCATTAGCAGAAAAAGACAATTACACTGGCACTTACTTATTTATAGTCCACCTGAAATAACTATTATAGATTTTCAGAGAATTTTGGGCTAAATAATAAATTTTCAGGAGGGAATATTATTTATGGGTGGGGACTGAAATCTGATTTCTAATTGTGAGAATGTATCAGAAGGTCTATCTTCTACCTAGAGAAGAATAAGAGTAAGAGAGAAGGAGAGGGGGGATTAATGTTATGTGCCACCCACTAGAGTAATGGAGGTAGAGCACTGAAAAATCACCTAGACTGGAGTCGAACAGCAGAGGCTAAGAGATGAAGAGAAAGAATTAGAGTGGAATGTGGGGTTTCAGTTAAGATAAAGAAGGAGATCCATGAGAATAGCTTCAGTCTGTCTACTTCTTGGACTGTGAAGTAGTGAGTAGATAGTAAGACCACAAGAGACTGGATTTAAGTAGTCAGTTTGTCTGCCACCTAGATTGGGGAGGTAGAGATCAGTGAAATAAGAAAAGGGGAGAGTGCATTGGAGAGTGGAACAGAGAGCACAGAAGAACATAGGGAAAGGCAGCATACGTGTTATCTAAATTGAGGAAAAGAAGGGAGAAGTAAGACATTAGGGGTCAGTCTATCTGGCACTTCGACTGAGGATAAAAGAATGGAGAGAAAAATGAGGCTGGTATGTATAGCAATTAAGTATCTGTCAAACAGCATGAAAAGAGATGAGAGAGAGAATAAGTCATTCTGTTTGCCACCTAAACTGTGGAGAAAAGGGCAAAGAGTGGGAGATAATCAGGATCAAGAAAATTATGATTTTCCAAGGTGCTTGGAGATTACTTTGCTTAACTGGGTGTGCAGAAAGTATACAGTCTGCAAAATGAGGGTGATAGAAGTGTTTATTGTGATAAAATGAAAACCTGAGTGTGTTGGGGGTAAGTACTGTTGAAATGCTGAGTAATTTGAGGATGGTGTGATGTATTCTAAAAAGGTAATGGCTTGAATATGAGTAGTGCATAATCTCCTGACAGGATGCAGTTGGGATGAAAGACAACCTGGTTAACTACAGGGGAGAAAATCTGGGTGGTGGTTGTAGACTGAGCCTGAGTGATATGAACTATACTGATAGGCTGGATAGAGATGGGAAGCGAAATAACTATAAAGGAAATTATATGAGGTTGGTGACAATAGGTGTAGGTGGAGAGCAAAGCTGAGTAGAATGGGGTTACCCCACACTAAAGATAACAAAAAAAACAGCAAAGAGAGTAGTATGCCTATTAGATCTACCATTTGTCAGGGATAAGTATGCATCAGGGGAACAAACAGCAGAAAGAAGACTACTAAAGCACAATAAGTGAGGCTGGGTGAAACGATGTGGAGAGCACAGTGATCCAAGTAAGAAAATAGGACTCCATAACAAAAATAAGATGGCCAGTAACAGCTTATATGACTGCCATGGGTCAGAGTCATGGGAAGAAAATTACAGTGTTTTTCTGGTTGCTAGGGTGATAGCTAAAGTACAAAAGGAATATATATGAAGTAATTGCAGTGAAGAGCATGAACAGTGCAATAGAAGTGGAACAAAAATGGAGGGAGCTTTTAGAGCAACCTGAAAGTAGGAAGGACCAGAGAAAAAAAAAAAAGGGAGCAGCAGAAGACGTCAAGAAAATGATTCAAAGAAAAAGCAAGAGAGAGAAAGAACAGTATGGGTGTTGAACTCCAGTGGGAATGCTTAAGCCAAAAGACTGTTATAAAAAGTTGTCTTGAGTGGTGCAAGAGCAAAGAAGTCCTTTTCAACATTTCTGTCTGGTGTCTTCAATGGTATGTCCTTTAGTAACATTTACGACTTATCTCTTGCATTGAAGCACACAGGACACTGGAGTTGTGTCTTTCTGAAGGGGGTGTGTACACTGGGCAGGGCAGGGCAATTGCTTTCAGAAGCATCCTGTATTGTCAATCACAAAATGGTCAATTCTTCTGTTAAAGGTAAATTGTTAAATTATCTGACTAAATGTTTGTACAGCATTGTCAGTTCAATGGCTACACTTCATTCTGTTAACAAAATGGAAGTGTTAGTTGAATAACTGCCTATATTTCAGAGTATTGTCTCTTAGGGTGCTACAGCAGAAAAAAAAATGTTTAAATGCTTATGTAGTATGGTCACTCCATTGGGTTCACTATATTGTTAAAAAATGGAAATATTAGTTGAATAACTGCATATATCACATTAGTGTTGCCCCTTGAGTTGCTACTGCAGAATAAGGGGATAGAACATGAATAAGGGAAAGTATAGGCTAGATTAGTTTAAAATCTCATTATAAGAACCACAGCAACCAGAAAAAGTGAGCAAACTGAGAAAGTATAGCTTTTGTTGCTGTGGTGGATTTGAGTGTCAAAATGATGGAGTATGACTTATAAAATTTACCAAATTATTTTGTTATTCAGTGACATTAGCATAGCTAAGGCAGGGCGAAGGGGGCAACTGCCCCAGGTGTAACTGTTAGGGGATATTATCAACTGATCTTGATCAATCTTTAAAAAGTCAGTATTGCATTTGCAGTCAAACCTGAATTCTGTAGAACTCAGTGTGTCGTCCAAACTGTTGCAACTGTTTTCTACATTTATAGCAGGCAGTTTACTACAGTTGTAAAGTAAAAAAAAACATATTTTTTTCTTTTACCTGAGTGCTGTAGTGGTCTGTGCAAGGTTATAAACTGAAACAACTGCTTGCTACATTTGTACTAAGCAGTCTGCTGAAGTTTAAAACAAAAAAAATTTTTTTTCTTTGTTTTTATTTTTATTATAATTTAATGAAGGATGGTTGGGAGCAGGGTGCAGAAATGGGGGCTGATAGGGTCGTGCATTTCAGGAGCCTCAGTTACCTGATTGCTGGAATTTTTTTGGCTCTTCCATTGAAGAACTGAGTCAGGTATAAGGGGGTACGCATCTGGTCACCTGGTGGGTGCACAATTAAAAGTACCAGATCTTTGCTCTTCGCTGAGGGTGAGGGCATATGGATTGTGAAGGATACTGCAGAATCTTCTTGCAGTTTCTCTTTTTTTTGCTCTTCACTTGTAGAGTTGAGGGGGTGGGGTACTAGTTTGTAGGACTAGCACAGGGTGTTAGTTGAACCAGCTATGCCTCTGTTCAGTGGTATTTTTTTAGATTTTGTCTTAAACTATTATTATTGAAGTGAAGAAAGTAGACCCCTATGGTGATTTCAAATACTGGAGTGTGAAATTAGACCAATTAATGAGCAAGAGTAATGCTTACATTTAGCAAAGGAAAAATGCCAACAAACTAAGTGTATTGTACTTGGGTGGAGAGAGAGAGAAAGAGGGAAAATATTTTACACTGATAAGTAAAGCTGCTTGGGGGGGGGGGGCAGCCCAGCTGAGAAGTGCAAACTCCAACCTTATTCTACCTTTTGTATTAGTTGCACTGTTATGAGTCACCTATTGCTCAGCAGTAGAGATAGATCATAGTCAAATGGGGTCCTATGCAGGGTAATGGATTGGGGCTCCCCCATACAGCAGCCCCCCCGCTGCCATTCCATTGTCCCATTACTTGGTTATTTCTTCCCAGTTACCATAAACACTGTTCAAACCTGTCAGTGTACATACTATTTTCTTCTTAACTTCTACAATAATTGCAGATAGTTTGATCTAATTTGAAACTTTTATTTCAAAATTTTTTAGCACAAACACTGATAGACATTTGCTAAACAAAACAATAAAGTCTCACAATGAAGGCAGACTTAGCATTAACAGTAGATTTCTCTGCCCTTGAAACTCGCATTCAATGAAACTTCATTGAAACCCATATTCAAAGGAAATGCGTCTGGCCAGTGGTGGATTAAGTTTGCCCTTGGGTTGTTTTCAAACTATAGGCCCGTTGCACACATTTTAGGGCCATGCATAAACGCATGTGTTCTTTGAATCACCTTCCTGATTGTATTACATTTCATTCCTTGTATAATACGGCACCACTTGTTAGAGTGTATTTTAAATTTGTAGTTTTAAATATTTTTAAAGTAAGCAATGAAACAAAACATATGAGCCAATAATGACAAAACTGCCCATTTTAGTACATTTCAACCATAAAAAGCCACTCAAACTTCTGTCATTACAATCCACCAATATCGATCAATATGTACAATCTCTCCAGAAGTAAAAGTCATCTGAATAATTCCACATTAAAGAGATCTGTAAATAATGAAGAGGTTGCTGCTGGCAAACAACTTTATATTTCAGTGTTTCATCTACCAATTCATTGCCTCCTGCCTTTGAATAATAAACTGCCTGTGTTACATTAAAAAATGGTAAGCTGTAATATTACAAAGGGAAATGATGGTAAACCAACAAAAGTTTCATAGTTACTAGGCATCTCATCCAAAGGAGGACACACTCAGGACTGCAGCAACCCCATCCCCCATTAAAGTACAACACAGTATCAGCAATCCATCAAAATGGTGTGAGAGTAGATCCCACAGCCTTCTGCAACAAAAGCAAGTATGCTACCTATTGTGCTACTAACACTGCTTTAAATTCTATAGCACAGTGATGACTATTTGCTAAACAAAACAGTTGCACATTCGAAACAGACTTAGCATGAGCTGTAGTAAACTCATCTTCCCTTGAAACTCATAATTCCTTGAAAATGCACTGGAAGTCATATTTTTCAAGTAGTCTGGTAGATGGTGTAGAGGATTCAGGCTCTTGTTTCCTGTAACCAAGGTACACAAGCCAGTGCATTTCTTTGTGCCGGTCCCAAGCCCGGATAAATGGGGAGGGTTAAGTCAGGAAGGGCATCTGGCATAACATTTTGCCAAATCATACATGCAGACAACAGTACAGAAATACATACTGGATTGGTCGAGGCCCGGGTTAACAACGACCACCACCAGTACTGTTGGCCAACAAGGTGCTGGTGGAAATTGGGCTACTGTTGGACGAAGGAGGAGAAGAGGGGGAAGGCATGCCTGAAGGCAGGTAAAGGCTAGGACTGTGATAGTGAGGGTCGGAACTTTGAATGTTGGCAGTATGACTGGTATAGGGAGAGAGCTAGCTGATATGGACTGAAGGAAGGGTGGTATATTGTGTGTGCAAGAGACCAGATGGAAGGAGAGCAAGGCTAGGTGTATTTGAGGCAGTTTCAAATTGTTTTATCATGGTGTGGATGGGAGGAGAAATGGCATAGGCATTATCCTGAAGTAGCAGTATACTAAGAGTGTTTTGGAGGTGAAAACAGTGTCAGATAGAGTGATGTTTATGAAGCTGGAAATTGATTGTGTAATGATGAATGTTGTTAGTGCATATGCTCCACAAGTTGGGTGTACGATGGATGAGAAAGAAAAATTTCGGAGTGAGTTGGATGAAGTGGTGATGACTGTACCCAAGGGTGAGATACTGGTGATTGGAGCAGATTTCATTGGACATGTTGGTGAAGGGAACAGAAGGGATGAGGAAGTGATGGGTAGGTATGGTGTTAAGCAAAGGAATGCAGAAGGTCAGATGGTAGTGGATTTTGTGAAAAGGGTGGACATGGCTGTGATGAATACGTATTTTAACAAGAGGGAGGAGTATATGGTGACATGCAAGAGTGGAGGAAGATGCACACAGGTGGAATATATCTTATGTAGAAGGGCCAGTCTGAAGGAGATTGGAGACTGTAAAGTGGTGGCAGGGGAAAGTGTAGTTAGGCAGCATAGGATGGTGGTTTGTAGGATGACATTGGTGATCAAGAAGAGGAGGATGAGTGTGAGGGCAGCACCAAGGATCAAATGGTGGAAACTGAAAAAGGGTTATTGTGAGGTCATGTTCAGGGAAGAGTTAAGACAGGCACTGGGTGGTAGTGAAGAATTACCGAATAGCTGGGTAACTGCAGCAGAGCTAGTAAGAGAGATGGCTAGAAAGGTGCTTGGTGTGACATCTGGAAAGAGGAAGGAGGACAAGGACACCTGGTGGTGGAATGAAGAAGTACAGGAGAGTATACAGAGAAAGAGGTTGTCGAAGAAGAAGTGGGATTGTCAAAGAGATGAAGAAAGTAGACAAGAGTATAAGGAGATGAGGTGCATGGCAAAGAGAGAGGTGGTGAAGGCTATGGATAAGGCATATGAAGAGTTGTATAAAAGGTTGGACACTAAGGAGGGAGAAAAGGACCTGTTGGCTAGACAGAGGGACCGAGCTAGTAAAGATGTGCAGCAGGCAAGGGTGATAAAGGATAATGAGGGAAACATACTCACAAGCGAGGAGAGTGTGTTGAGCAGATGGAAAGAGTACTTTGAGGGGCTGATGAATGAAGAGAAAAGGTTGTCGAAGAAGAAGTGGGATTGTCAAAGAGATGAAGAAAGTAGACAAGAGTATAAGGAGATGAGGTGCATGGCAAAGAGAGAGGTGGCGAAGGCTATGGATAAGGCGTATGAAGAGTTGTATAAAAGGTTGGACACTAAGGAGGGAGAAAAGGACCTGTTGGCTAGACAGAGGGACCGAGCTAGTAAAGATGTGCAGCAGGTAAGGGTGATAAAGGATAATGAGGGAAACATACTCACAAGCGAGGAGAGTGTGTTGAGCAGATGGAAAGAGTACTTTGAGGGGCTGATGAATGAAGAGAATGAGAGGGAGAGAAGGTTAGATGATGTGCGGATAGTGAA
The DNA here is from genome assembly GCF_019279795.1 of Protopterus annectens. Lineage (NCBI taxonomy): Eukaryota > Metazoa > Chordata > Ceratodontiformes > Protopteridae > Protopterus > Protopterus annectens. The sequence continues at coordinate 998,318,607 of NC_056727.1, read as the reverse complement.
TCATGAAGTGCAGTGGATTAGCAAGGAGGAAGTAAGGATAGCTATGAAGAGGATGAAGAACGGAAAGGCTGTTGGTCCAGATGACATACCTGTGGAAGCATGGAGATGTTTGGGTGAAATGGCAGTTGAGTTTTTAACTAGATTGTTTAATGAAATCTTGGAAAGTGAGAGGATGCCTGAGGAATGGAGAAAAAGTGTTTTGGTACCAATTTTTAAGAATAAGGGTGATGTGCAGAGCTGTAGTAACTACAGAGGGATTAAACTGATCAGTCACAGCATGAAGTTATGGGAAAGAGTAGTGGAAGCTAGGTTAAGAAGGAAGGTGATGATTAGTGATCAGCAGTATGGTTACATGCCAGGAAAGAGCACTACAGATGCGATGTTTGCTCTGAGAGTGTTGATGGAGAAGTGCAGAGAAGGTCAGAAGGAGTTGCATTGTGTATTTGTGGATTTAGAAAAAGCATATGACAGGGTGCTTAGACAGGAGTTGTGGTATTGTATGAGGAAGTCGGGAGTGTCAGAGAACTATGTGAGAGTGGTACAGGATATGTACAAGGGTAGTGTGACAGCGGTGAGGTCTGCGGTGGTAGTGACAGATGTGTTTAAGGTGGGATTACATCAAGGATCAGTTCTGAGCCCTTTCTTATTTGCAGTGGTGATGGACAGGTTGACAGACGAGATCAGACAGGAGTCCCCGTGGACTATGATGTTTGCAGATGATATTGTGATCTGTAATGAGAGTAGGGAACAGGTGGATGAGACCCTGGAGAGGTGGAGATATGCTCTAGAGAGAAGAGGAATTAAGGTCAGCAGGACTAAGACAGAATATATGTGTGTGAATGAGAGGGAGGACAGAGGAATGGTGAGGATGCAGGGAGTAGTGGTTTCAAAGGTGGATGAGTTTAAGTACTTGGGATCAACAGTTCAGAGTAATGGTGAGTGTGGAAGAGAGGTGAAGAAGAGAGTACAGGCAGGATGGACTGAGTGGAGAAGAATGCCAGGAGTGATTTGTGACAGACGAGTACCAATAAGAATGAAAGGGAAGGTTTACAAGACGGTAGTGAGACCAGCTATGTTATATGGGTTGGAGACAGTGGCACTGACAAAAAGGCAGGAGTCAGAGATTGACGTGGCAGAGTTAAAGATATTAAGATTTGCACTGGGTGTGACGAGGATGGACAGGATTAGGAATAAGTATATTAGAGGGTCAGCCCAGGTTGGAAGGTTTGGAGACAAAGCCAGAGAGGCAAGATTACGTTGGTTTGCACATGTGCTGAGGAGGGATGCAGAGTATATTGGGAAGACGATGCTAAGGATGAAACTGCCAGGTAACAGGAAAAGAGGGAGGTCTAAAATAAGGTTTATGGATGTGGTGAGAGAGGACATGCAAGTGGTTGTTGTGACAGAGCAAGATGCAGGGGATAGAAAGAAATGGAAACTGTTGATTTGCTGTGGCGACCCCTAACGGGAGCAGCCAAAAGAAGAAGAAGAAGACCTGTAAGTGTTTACATAGGTATTTTATACCCCAAGTAGACTCCAAAGAATTGTTCCTCAGATGGATAGCAAATGTTGGAGATGTGATGGTCAAAAAAGAGGTAGCTGGGAACATATTTTTTGGAAGTGTAATGAGCTGGTAGACTTTAGGGATTCCCTGCAGACCACTCTGTCTCTCTTATTCTTTCTGTCAGAGATGCTGGGTTAGCAGATTGGATTGACAGGGAGATAATGTTTCTTGAGTTATGCTACAGAGTTGGAATTGCCTAGACATAGTAAACCCTTGAGTCTAATTATGGTGGCTGCCAAAAAAGCAATTACTAGAAAATGGAAATCAAAGTCTAGTCCAACTTTACTTGAAGTAATGAATATAATAAAAGAGATAAAACAACTGGAATTAGGATCTTTAGAAAAGGGAAGGAGCAAACTACATAGGAAAAAATGGGAATTGTGGGAAGAATAAATGCAGAGCAGGAATGAGGTTTAAGAGGCAGGATTTGAATGAGCCATATAATACTTAACTGACAATGACTGGATGGTTTATAACTGATGTATAATGTTTGCAACTACAGTTGTTTCAATGGTATTTGTGATGTAAAGTGTTTGCAACTAAAGTGGTATAATTTTGTATGTTTATCATTTATATAAATGTAAGATTGCCTTTGTCACATGTGAAAATTTAATAAAAATATTGGGGAAAAAAAAGCAGGCAGCATGAATGTCTTGTGTGTTTAAAGTCCATGTGCAGAAAAGAAGAAGCAACAGCAGGTGTGAGTGATGCACGCAGGGATGTTAACCTGTGTTGCATACACAGACACAGAGGGTGATCTTAAAAAATACACA